>NC_048586.1:51935076-52235076 GCF_013265735.2 Oncorhynchus mykiss | reverse complement strand
AAGATGGATGGATGAAGAGAGAGACAGATTGATTCAGCAGTATTGTCTAGTAGTGGAATGGATGGATGAAGAGGGAGACAGTAGATTGATTCAGCAGTATTATCTAGTAGTAGGATGGATGGATGGATGAAGAGAGAGACAGATTGATTCAGCAGTATTATCCAGTATTAAGATGGATGGATGAAGAGAGAGACAGATTGATTCAGCAGTATTGTCTAGTAGTGGAATGGATGGATGAAGAGGGAGACAGTAGATTGATTCAGCAGTATTATCTAGTAGTAGGATGGATGGATGGATGAAGAGAGAGACAGATTGATTCAGCAGTATTATCTAGTAGTAGGATGGATGGATGGATGAAGGAGACAGATTGATTCAGCAGTATTATCCAGTATTAAGATGGATGGATGAAGAGAGAGACGGATTGATTCAGCAGTATTGTCTAGTAGTGGAATGGATGGATGAAGAGGGAGACAGTAGATTGATTCAGCAGTATTATCTAGTAGTAGGATGGATGGATGGATGGAGACAGATTGATTCAGCAGTATTATCCAGTATTAAGATGGATGGATGAAGATGGAGACAGATTGATTCAGCAGTATTATCCAGTATTCAGATGCTCTATTGTCTTTCAAGGTGTCCCAGTATGTTCTACAAATCTGATCCTTTTTTTCAATTTCTGCCTAAAATGAAGAAAAAAAACATGCTTTTTCTTTTCTTTAATCATGTTTGAAATGCAAAAGAAAGGCCATACAATCAAAGGAGTTTAGGTGTAATTTAGATTTGACCAGCAGATGGCAGCAGTGTGCGCAACGTTTCAGACTGATCCAGTGAAGCATTACATTACTACAAAATATTTTGTATCAAGTCTGCCAGGAGTTCTTTAAGAGTGCATGGTGGGTGGAGGAATTGACCGACAAATCTGTGGATATAGCTGCCTATATATACCAGCCTAATGTCATCTGTCAAACAGGTATGACTACCTCTCATTTCTTAAATAGGAAGAAATAGGCTCCATCACAAACTAACTACAGCTCTTTGTTAAGTGTTGCAGTCATTTCACTTGCTGTAGTAGCTGACATGTATAATGTTGAGTCATCTGCATACATAGACGACACACTGGCTTCAATCAAGTAAAGATTGAAAAAGTAAGGGGCCTAGACAGCTGCCCTGGGGAATTCCTGATTCTACCTGGATTATGTTGGAGAGGCTTCCATTAAAGAACACCCTCTGTGTTCTGTTAGACAGGTAACTCTTTATCCTCATTATAGCAGGGGGTGTAAAGCCATAACACACACGTTTTACCAGCAGCCGACTGATCGATAATGTCAAAAGCCGCAACAGTTGCCCCAATCTTTTTATCATCAATTTCTCTCAGCCAATCATCAGTCATTTGTGTAAGTGTTGAATGTCCTTCTCTATAATCATGCTGAAAGTTTGTTGTCAATTTGTTTACTGTAAAATATCATTGTATCTGGTCAAATACAATCTTTTCCAGAAGTTTACTAAGGGTTGGTGGTAAGAGGCTGATTGGTCGGCTATTTGAGCCAGTAAAGGGGGCTTTACTATTCTTAGGTAGCAGAATTACTTTTGCTTCCCTCCAGGCCTGAGGGCCACACACTCTCTAGTAGGCTTAGCTTGAAGACATGACAAATAGGAGTGGCCATATCGTCCGCTATTATCCTCCAATTTTCCATACAATGTTCAGACCCAGGTGGCTTGTCATTGTTGATAGAAAACAATACTTTTTTTCACTTCTTCCACACTCACTTTACGGAATTCAAAATTGAGAATCCATGTGGAGACAATTGTGACAGAGAGAACTGCCTGCACATTTTCAAATCGGGACATATTGATTGCCTGGCGTGTGTTCGTCCTCTACCAGGTGACAGAGATCGAGTGGCACGGTGTGGCTGGATGGACTGGCCAGGGTGGATCTCTTCTGGGGACTAAACGGTCTGTTTTACAATGATGATTAGGAGGGAAAGCAGTTGATAGTTTGTGGTGTGCCCTTTTTTAAAATTAGAAAGATGTCCTCCTGAATTGTGGTTTGCTGTGGGGGTTCTTTGTGTTCCACAGAACCCTTCCCAGTACTTGCATGCAGAAGATCGTGGACACCATCAACAAGCATAATATCCAGGCTCTGCTGATCGTTGGGGGATTTGAGGTACCAGTTACAGACAAAAACAGAACATTATATTGAGAATGGTGTTAGTATTCCCTAATGGCGTACATCAGATAATTTTATATGGCCTCCCTCCTCAAAACGTTGTTTTAGTCACATATGTTCTGTTATTTGATCTTCCTACGATGTAATGTACTATTTCATTTTAAAGTTCATGTCAGCTGTTAGAAAGACTAAACAATGTGACTGTGTTGACGGGTATTGAATCATTTCTGAAATAATACACACACTAGATAGAGACTGTTAATGGCCTCCATCTGATGGCGTGTGTGTGTGTTCTCTACAGGCGTACGAAGGCGTGCTGGAGTTATATGATGCTCGCGGTAGCTTTGACGAGTTGTGTATCCCCATGGTGGTGATCCCTGCCACCATCAGTAACAACGTACCCGGGACAGACTTCAGTCTGGGGGCAGACACGGCTGTCAACGCTGCCATGGAGGTCAGTCTGATCTGATGAAAGATAAAACACAATAAAACCCAATGGGTTATTTCCAGTGTGGTCGTCTCTGGCAATAAGATGTCACGTGAATCTAGATTGACACTATAAACTCAATTTAAAAACATGAGGCCAACCAGAAGCCTAGACCAGACCCTTCATCTTCAACTCTGTTCCCTTAGCAGGGCCTGTTTTAGCATAGTAACACCACACAGAGGACTCATAATAGTTCATATGTTAGGAAGTTAAATATGCAATCCACTGTTGAAACAATAACAAACTGGACTCCCTGCCACTGTTTTGGAGAAATGTTATAGTTTTACCTTGTTTATAGTTGTAACCGTGTTTATAGTTGTAACCATGTTTATAGTTGTAACCATGTTTTAACCATGTTGTAACCATGTTTATAGTTGTAACCATGTTTATAGTTGTAACCATGTTTATAGTTGTAACCTTGTATCCATGTTTATAGTTGTAACCGTGTTTATAGTTGTAACCTTGTAACCATGTTTATAGTTGTAACCATGTTTATTGTTGTAACCATGTTTATAGTTGTATCCATGTTTATTGTTGTAACCTTGTTTATAGTTGTAACCGTGTTTATAGTTGTAACCGTGTTTATAGTTCTAACCATGTTTATAGTTGTAACCTTGTAACCATGTTTATAGTTGTAACCGTGTTTATAGTTGTAACCTTGTAACCATGTTTATAGTTGTAACCATGTTTATAGTTGTAACCATGTTTATAGTTGTAACCATGTTTATAGTTGTAACCATGTTTATAGTTGTAACCATGTTTATAGTTGTAACCGTGTTTATAGTTGTAACCGTGTTTATAGTTGTAACCATGTTTATAGTTGTAACCTTGTAACCATGTTTATAGTTGTAACCGTGTTTATAGTTGTAACCTTGTAACCATGTTTATAGTTGTAACCATGTTTATAGTTGTAACCATGTTTATAGTTGTAACCATGTTTATTGTTGTAACCTTGTTTATAGTTGTAACCGTGTTTATAGTTGTAACCGTGTTTATAGTTGTAACCATGTTTATAGTTGTAACCTTGTAACCATGTTTATAGTTGTAACCGTGTTTATAGTTGTAACCTTGTAACCATGTTTATAGTTGTAACCTTGTTTTAAGCATGTTTATAGTTGTAACCATGTTTATAGTTGTAACCATGTTTATAGTTTTAACCATGTTTATAGTTGTAACCATGTTTATAGTTGTAACCATGTTTATAGTTTTAACCATGTTTATAGTTGTAACCATGTTTATAGCTGTAACCATGTTTATAGTTGTAACCTTGTTTTAACCATGTTTATAGGTTTAACCATGTTTTAACCATGTTTATAGTTGTGTCCATGTTTATAGGTTTAACCATGTTTATAGTTGTAACCATGTTTATAGTTGTAACCATGTTTATAGTTGTAACCTTGTTTTAACCATGTTTATAGGTTTAACCATGTTTTAACCATGTTTATAGTTGTGTCCATGTTTATAGGTTTAACCATGTTTATAGTTGTAACCATGTTTATAGTTGTAACCTTGTTTTAACCATGTTTATAGTTGCAACCATGTTTATAGTTGTAACCATGTTTTAACCATGTTTTAACCATGTTTATAGTTGCAACCATGTTTATAGTTGTAACCATGTTTATAGTTGTAACCATGTTTTAACCATGTTTATAGTTATAACCATGTTGTAACCATGTTTATAGTTGTAACCATGTTTAGTTGTAACCATGTTTTAACCATGTTTATAGTTGTAACCATGTTGTAACCATGTTTATAGTTATAACCATGTTTAGTTGTAACCATGTTTTAACCATGTTTATAGTTTTAACCATGTTTATAGTTGTAACCATGTTTATAGTTGTAACCTTGTAACCATGTTTATAGTTGTAACCATGTTTTAACCATGTTTATAGTTGTAACCATGTTTATAGTTGTAACCATGTTTATAGTTTTAACCATGTTTATAGTTGTAACCATGTTTATAGTTGTAACCATGTTTTAACCATGTTTATAGTTGTAACCATGTTTATAGTTGTAACCATGTTTTAACCATGTTTATAGTTGTAACCATGTTTATAGTTGTAACCTTGTAACCATGTTTATAGTTGTAACCATGTTTTAACCATGTTTATAGTTTTAACCATGTTTATAGTTGTAACCATGTTTTATAGTTGTAACCTTGTAACCATGTTTATAGTTGTAACCTTGTAACCATGTTTATAGTTGTAACCATGTTTTAACCATGTTTATAGTTGTAACCATGTTTTAACCATGTTTATAGCTGTAACAATGTTGTAACCATGTTTATAGTTGTAACCATGTTTAGTTGTAACCATGTTTTAACCATGTTGGACCCATGTTTATAGGTTTAACCATGTTTATAGTTGTAACCTTGTTTTAACCATGTTTATAGTTGTAACCATGTTTTAACCATGTTTATAGTTGTAACCATGTTTATAGTTGTAACCATGTTTATAGTTGTAACCATGTTTTAACCATGTTTATAGTTGTAACCATGTTTTAACCATGTTTATAGCTGTAACAATGTTGTAACCATGTTTTAACCATGTTGGACCCATGTTTATAGGTTTAACCATGTTTATAGTTGTAACCTTGTTTTAACCATGTTTATAGTTGTAACCATGTTTTAACCATGTTTATGGTTGTAACCGTGTTTATAGTTGTAACCTTGTAACCATGTTTATAGTTGTAACCATGTTTATAGTTGTAACCATGTTTATAGTTGTAACCATGTTTTTTACCATGTTTATAGTTGTAACCATGTTTTAACCATGTTTTAACCATGTTTATAGTTTTAATCATGTTTATAGTTGTAACCATGTTTATAGATTTAACCATGTTTATAGTTGTAACCATGTTTATAGTTGTAACCATGTTTATAGTTGTAACCATGGTTTTTACCATGTTTATAGTTGTAACCATGTTTTAACCATGTTTTAACCATGTTTATAGTTGTAACCTTGTTTATAGTTGTAACCATGTTTTTTACCATGTTTATAGGTTTAACCATGTTTATAGTTGTAACCATGTTTATAGTTGTAACCATGGTTTTTACCATGTTTATAGTTGTAACCATGTTTTAACCATGTTTTAACCATGTTTATAGTTGTAACCATGTTTATAGGTTTAACCATGTTTATAGGTGTAACCTTGTTTTAACCATGTTTATAGTTGTAACCATGTTTTAACCATGTTTATAGTTGTAACCATGTTTATAGTTGTAACCATGTTTATAGTTGTAACCATGTTTTAACCATGTTTATAGTTGTAACCTTGTAACCATGTTTATAGTTGTAACCATGTTTATAGTTGTAACCATGTTTATAGTTGTACCCATGTTTTAACCATGTTTATAGTTGTAACCGTGTTTATAGTTGTAACCTTGTAACCATGTTTATAGTTGTAACCGTGTTTATAGTTGTAACCTTGTAACCGTGTTTATAGTTGTAACCATGTTTATAGTTGTAACCATGTTTTTTACCATGTTTATAGTTGTAACCATGTTTTAACCATGTTTTAACCATGTTTATAGTTTTAATCATGTTTATAGTTGTAACCATGTTTATAGATTTAACCATGTTTATAGTTGTAACCATGTTTATAGTTGTAACCATGTTTATAGTTGTAACCATGTTTTTTACCATGTTTATAGTTGTAACCATGTTTTAACCATGTTTTAACCATGTTTATAGTTGTAACCTTGTTTATAGTTGTAACCATGTTTTTTACCATGTTTATAGGTTTAACCATGTTTATAGTTGTAACCTTGTTTTAACCATGTTTATTGTTGTAACCATGTTTTAACCATGTTTATAGGTTTAACCATGTTTATAGGTGTAACCTTGTTTTAGCCATGTATGTAGGAACTGCAGATTGACCCTTTCAGTTGTGTCTCTAACCTTCCTCTCTCTGTCTGTCATCTGTCCGTCTCCTCCTCTCTTAGAGTTGTGATAAGATTAAGCAGTCGGCTTCAGGGACCAAGAGAAGGGTGTTCGTAGTGGAAACTATGGGAGGCTACTGTGGTTACCTGGCAACCTACGCCGGTATCGCTGTGGGAGCAGACGCTGCTTACATCTTCGAGGACCCCTTCAACCTCCAGGACCTAAAGGTGAAAACCAGGCTGCTGCTGGCATAGCACCTTATTCCCTACTCTGGTCCAAATTAGTTCACTAGGGTGCCATCTCAGACTAACAGTCTTAACTAGGGTGCCATCTCAGACTAACAGTCTTAACTAGGGTGCCATCTCAGACTAACAGTCTTCACTAGGGTGCCATCTCAGACTAACAGTCTTCACTAAGGTGCCATCTCAGACTAACAGTCTTCACTAGGGTGCCATCTCAGACTAACAGTCTTCACTAGGGTGCCATCTCAGAATAACAGTCTTCACTAGGGTGCCATCTCAGACTAACAGTCTTCACTAGGGTGCCATCTCAGACTAACAGTCTTCACTAGGGTGCCATCTCAGACTAACAGTCTTCACTAGGGTGCCATCTCAGACTAACAGTCTTCACTAAGGTGCCATCTCAGACTAACAGTCTTCACTAGGGTGCCATCTCAGACACTCACACAGTCTTAATTTATCCCAGACAGACCACAGTCATTTCATATGGATGTACTGTAGGTTAGGCTTCCTGAACAGAGTGATACATGATCCATGTACTGTAGGTTAGACTTCCTGAACAGAGCGATACATGATCCATGTACTGTAGGTTAGACTTCCTGAACAGAGCGATACATGATCCATGTACTGTAGGTTAGACTTCCTGAACAGAGTGATACATGATCCATGTACTGTAGGTTAGACTTCCTGAACAGAGTGATACATGATCCATGTACTGTAGGTTAGGCTTCCTGAACAGAGTGATACATGATCCATGTACTGTAGGTTAGACTTCCTGAACAGAGTGATACATGATCCATGTACTGTAGGTTAGACTTCCTGAACAGAGCGATACATGATCCATGTACTGTAGGTTAGACTTGCTGAACAGAGTGATACATGATCCATGTACTGTAGGTTAGACTTGCTGAACAGAGTGATACATGATCCATGTACTGTAGGTTAGACTTCCTGAACAGAGTGATACATGATCCATGTACTGTAGGTTAGACTTCCTGAACAGAGCGATACATGATCCATGTACTGTAGGTTAGACTTCCTGAACAGAGGGATAAATGATCCATGTACTGTAGGTTAGACTTCCTGAACAGAGGGATAAATGATCCATGTACTGTAGGTTAGACTTGCTGAACAGAGTGATACATGATCCATGTACTGTAGGTTAGACTTCCTGAACAGAGTGATACATGATCCATGTACTGTAGGTTAGACTTCCTGAACAGAGTGATACATGATCCATGTACTGTAGGTTAGACTTCCTGAACAGAGTGATACATGATCCATGTACTGTAGGTTAGACTTCCTGAACAGAGCGATACATGATCCATGTACTGTAGGTTAGACTTCCTGAACAGAGTGATACATGATCCATGTACTGTAGGTTAGACTTCCTGAACAGAGTGATACATGATCCATGTAGTCTTAATAAATACGACCCTGGCCTTTCAGACTAACGTGGAGCATCTCGCAGAGAAGATGAAGGAAGACATCCAGAGGGGTCTGGTGCTGAGGTAAGACCCCATTATAGAGGTTAACCACAAGACACCATTATAGAGGTTAACAACAAGACATCCAGAGGGGTAGTTAATATAGTGAATGATAGGATCTCGATGGTTCTGTCTCTATAGGACAGTTATAGTGAATGATGGGATCTCGATGGTTTTGTCTCTGTAGGACAGTTATAGTGAATGATAGGATCTCGATGGTTCTGTTTCTGTAGGACAGTTATAGTGAATGATAGGATCTTGATGGTTCTGTCTCTGTAGGAATGAGAAGTGTCACCTTCACTACACCACTGATTTCATCCACAAGCTGTATTCTGCCGAGGGGAAGGGCATCTTCGACTGTAGGGTCAACGTGCTGGGGCACCTCCAGCAGGTACGGAACAAACACAACCACACTGTTAATGCTTACATGTTAAAATGCAACCTTATATTAAAAGGATGATGAGCTTGTTGATCAGGAAATGAGGGGATAGACTTAGATGATGTAGAATGTGAAGTGTATGAATGATCAAATATGGTTCCTAGAAGTTTTTCTTTCTGTTCTGTTTTCTGTTTTCTGTTTTCTTTCTCTCACCTGTCGTTCTAGGGAGGTGCACCAACACCCTTCGACAGAAACTGTGGCACCAAGCTGGGTGTGAAGGCTGTGCAGTGGCTCACAGAGAAGATGATCAACAACTTCAGACAAGGTACTGGATGTGTCTCGAATGGCACCCTATTCCCTACATAGTGCACTACTTTTGACTACGGCCCATAGGACTCTGGTTAAAAGTAGTGAACTATGAAGGGAATAGGGTGCCAAGGCTCTGGTTAAAGTAGTAAACTATGAAGGGAATAGGGTGCCAAGGCTCTGGTTAAAGTAGTAAACTATGAAGGGAATAGGGTGCCAAGGCTCTGGTTAAAGTAGTGAACTATGAAGGGAATAGGGTGCCAAGGCTCTGGTTAAAGTAGTAAACTATGAAGGGAATAGGGTGCCAAGGCTCTGGTTAAAGTAGTGAACTATGAAGGGAATAGGGTGCCAAGGCTCTGGTTAAAGTAGTGAACTATGAAGACACTATAAGAGGAGGAGCTTTATCTCTGATTCAACAACATGTAGCCGTGGAAACAGGGTGGTAGATATACAGTGCCTTGCGAAAGTATTCGGCCCCCTTGAACTTTGCGACCTTTTGCCACATTTCAGGCTTCAAACATAAAGATATAAAACTGTATTTGTTTGTGAAGAATCAACAACAAGTGGGACACAATCATGAAGTGGAACGACATTTATTGGATATTTCAAACTTTTTTAACAAATCAAAAACTGAAAAATTGGGCGTGCAAAATTATTCAGCCCCTTTACTTTCAGTGCAGCAAACTCTCTCCAGAAGTTCAGTGAGGATCTCTGAATGATCCAATGTTGACCTAAATGACTAATGATGATAAATACAATCCACCTGTGTGTAATCAAGTCTCCGTATAAATGCACCTGCACTGTGATAGTCTCAGAGGTCCGTTAAAAGCGCAGAGAGCATCATGAAGAACAAGGAACACACCAGGCAGGTCCGAGATACTGTTGTGAAGAAGTTTAAAGCCGGATTTGGATACAAAAAGATTTCCCAAGCTTTAAACATCCCAAGGAGCACTGTGCAAGCGATAATATTGAAATGGAAGGAGTATCAGACCACTGCAAATCTACCAAGACCTGGCCGTCCCTCTAAACTTTCAGCTCATACAAGGAGAAGACTGATCAGAGATGCAGCCAAGAGGCCCATGATCACTCTGGATGAACTGCAGAGATCTACAGCTGAGGTGGGAGACTCTGTCCATAGGACAACAATCAGTCGTATATTGCACAAATCTGGCCTTTATGGAAGAGTGGCAAGAAGAAAGCCATTTCTTAAAGATATCCATAAAAAGTGTTGTTTAAAGTTTGCCACAAGCCACCTGGGAGACACACCAAACATGTGGAAGAAGGTGCTCTGGTCAGATGAAACCAAAATTGAACTTTTTGGCAACAATGCAAAACGTTATGTTTGGCGTAAAAGCAACACAGCTCATCACCCTGAACACACCATCCCCACTGTCAAACATGGTGGTGGCAGCATCATGGTTTGGGCCTGCTTTTCTTCAGCAGGGACAGGGAAGATGGTTAAAATTGATGGGAAGATGGATGGAGCCAAATACAGGACCATTCTGGAAGAAAACCTGATGGAGTCTGCAAAAGACCTGAGACTGGGACGGAGATTTGTCTTCCAACAAGACAATGATCCAAAACATAAAGCAAAGTCTACAATGGAATGGTTCAGAAATAAACATATCCAGGTGTTAGAATGGCCAAGTCAAAGTCCAGACCTGAATCCAATCGAGAATCTGTGGAAAGAACTGAAAACTGCTGTTCACAAATGCTCTCCATCCAACCTCACTGAGCTCGAGCTGTTTTGCAAGGAGGAATGGGAAAAAATGTCAGTCTCTCGATGTGCAAAACTGATAGAGACATACCCCAAGCGACTTACAGCTGTAATCGCAGCAAAAGGTGTAATCGTCAACTTCTACCATTCCAGGTCGTGTGTTCGTCAACGCCCCAGACACAGCGTCTGTCATCGGCTTCAGTAAGAAGGTCCTGTCCTTCATCCCTGTGACTGAACTTAAGGCACAGACTGACTTTGAGTGAGTAGAGTACCACAGCTGTTGTCCATCTATCCAAACCTGTTGTCATGAAGTGCTTTACAATGTGGTTTTTAGAGTGTGTGTCATTTTAGTCTCTAAGCAGGCAGTCAAATTTCTCTTCCACCCCCTCCCCCCATAGGCACCGGATGCCCAAGGTCCAGTGGTGGCAGAACCTGCATCAGATTCTGAAGATGTTGGCCAAGCACCAGACCAGCTTCAGCGAGTACGTCCCTGGAGAGATAGAACATGTGACCCGACGCTCTCTCAGCATCGACACTGGCTTCTAGAACACATACTAACCCTGGACTGTAGACACCAGCTTCTAGAACACACACTAACCCTGGACTGTAGACACCGGCTTCTAGAACACACACTAACCCTGGACTGTAGACACCGGCTTCTAGAACACATATTAACCCTGGACTGTAAACACCGGCTTCTAGAACACACACTAACCCTGGACTGTAGACACCGGCTTCTAGAACACATACTAACGCTGGACTGTAGACACCGGCTTCTAAGCACTGGGCTCCAACCCTGGAATGTCACTCCCAACTTGTCTGTCTTCCCTGTTTATCTAAAAAGGGGTCCTTATATCTGTACTGTGTCTGAGACTACCTAGACATCAGGCCCTTATATATGTACTGTGTCTGAGACTACCTAGACATCAGGTCCTTATATGTGTACTGTGTCTGAGACTACCTAGACATCAGGCCCTTATATCTGGACTGTGTCTGTCGTCTAGTACACCAGATGATATTTGGTCTATACTGGTCACTAGTCTATACTGGTTTAAAGACTATACTGGTCACTAGTCTATACTGGTTTAAAGACTATTCTGGTCACTAGTTGGTCTATACTGGTTTAAAGACTATACTGGTCACTAGTCTATACTGGTTTAAAGACTATTCTGGTCACTAGTTGGTCTATACTGGTTTAAAGACTATACTGGTCACTAGTCTATACTGGTTTAAAGGCTAATCTGGTCACTAGTTGGTCTATACTGGTTTAAAGGCTAATCTGGTCACTAGTTGGTCTATACTGGTTTATTCTTTGCCATTGTAATGAAAATGTTGTGCGACAATCCATCTGTTTTGTCATCTTGTGGGACCTTGTCATGTGTGTGCCTTGTCATGTGTGTGCCTACATGTAATCCTGAACAAATTACTGATGCCTATACAGTCAAAGTAGAACACTGGAAATCAGCTATTACTATTCTGGATGTGTCTGTCTGTACAAGATGTTAAGAATAGCAATAGTCGCCAAAATAGAAATGTGAATTAATGTCATTGTGATTTAAAGATGTAATATAAAGTAACGTCATAAATAAAAACATTTGAAAGTTCTTCTCAGATTATCAGATTTTATTTTAAATATAAATACAACTGCGTTTTGAATAATGTATGTTAACAATCGTTTATAAATAAGTATGCATATGTTCTAATGAAAGATGGACCACTGAAGTCTGTATTTAGCTGGTACTGTATCATTGTTGACCACTAAAAGATCACGCCCCCCTCAGAGAGAGGAACACAGCTGCATGTGAGCTCTCACAATGTTTGTTTTTTTACAAAAGGATAGATTTGGAGTTAGATAAACTTGGATTTTTCGGCAGGGACATATGCAGGATGCTACCCTCCACAGCATGGCCTTTCGCTCCAGATCAAAACTCATAACCTACAACTCATATTTGACCCAAATTAACCGGAGAGATTATAGCTTCAAAGGTTTCCTTTTTCCAAGCTACACCGACGGTGCTTTAGCTAACAAACAGCAGAGACCAAAGGACACCATCCAACCTGGAACTGAGCTGCCAGGCTTGAAAGGACAGACCAGATACAACTTCCATCAGCACCGAGGTGTGAAGTAAACGGTGTCGAGGCCTTTGGGCCCAACAAGTGGCAGGAGTCTTTGACGCGCCCTCCTGTTTAAGACCATTCACTGGCATTTTCTACAAGAAATCTGCCTCCAGAAATATAAGCTTCCTCCAAGTGGGTGTGACACCTACTCCCGTTACCTGCTACACTGCTGCTTGGATTCCACCTGGCGATCTGTTCACCGTCTGCCCTGGCCTGTCTCCCCCTGTCTGTTACAGGTACCTCCACTTCACTCACTCCTCTTTCCCTGGCCTGTCTCCCCCTGTCTGGTACAGGTACGCCCACCACACTCACCCCTCTCTCCCTGGCCTGTCTCCCCCTGTCTGGTACAGGTACCCCCACCACACTCACTTTTGAAGATCTTATTCTGTTGGTACTCCAAAATGTCCCAGAAACATCACAAAAGGTCCTTTTTGTTCGATAATGTCCTTCTTTATGTCCCAAAAATGTCAATTTATTTGGCGCGTTTGATTCAGAAATACACCAGTTTCAACTCGCCCAACATGCCTACAAAGTATCTAATAAGTTACCTGTAAACTTGGTCCAAATATTACCCTAAAACGTAAATAATCAATCAAATTTAAAACGGAATAAACTGTTTCTAATACCGGATAAAAACAACGTGGAGCACTTTCCTGTTCACGCACCAAACAGTAGAGTCCACCTGGAGTGATACTTACAATGAATAGGACTACTTCTTCATTTCTCAAAAGAAAAACATTGAACAATTTCTAAAGACTGTTGACATTTAGTGGAAGCCATAGGAACTGCAACCAAGTTCCTAACCATAAGGGAGTCCCATAGAAAACTATTGGAAAATCCTATGACCTCAATTTATTTTTCCCTGGATGGTTTGTCCTCTGGTTTTCGCCTACCAAATCAGTTACACTCACAGGCATGATTTTAACAGTTTTAGAAACTACAGTGTTTTCTATCTATGTGCATATCCTATCTTCTGGGCCTGAGTAACAGGCAGTTTACTTTGGGCACGCTTTTCATCCAGATTTCAAAATACTGCCCCCTACCCAAGGGGGGTTAAGGAAGAGTGTTTTGAATACCGTTAGCCTTTCTGGTTATAACCTTTTTCAGCAAGACAGATCTTACAAAGGTGGGGGAGTGGCAATCTTTACCTTAAACAATTTGATTTGCTGGTTAAACTTTCAAAAAGTTATTTGTTGCAATCGTCCTCAATAAGCACTGGCCTGTACCCTACCTGCCCTAAAGCTCTCTCCTGGCCCCTTACACTAAGTCTGAATTTGTCCTGCTTGGTGACCTAAACTGGACCAAGTCCTAAATCTTTCTCAGATTATCACCAATCCCACAAGGTATTATTACCTAGGCAAGTCAGTTAAGAACAAATTCTTATTTTCAATGACAGCCTAGGAACAGTGGGTTAACTGCCTGTTCAGGGGCAGAATGACAGATTTGTACCTTGTCAGCTCGGGGATTTGAACCATCCGGTTACTAGTCCAACGCTCTAACCACTAGGCTACCCTGCCGACTCCAAACGCCCAGAAAAGGCTACTCTTCTTGATGAGTAGCAGGTATCAGTCTGTTGTTTTCTGGAATGACCTTGATCACTGTTTTTACAGCCTGTGTTCGTAATGGCTGCTCAGTGAAACGACCTGTCCTGATGTGTCATAGACGCTTGCTAAAAAAACTTTACTGAGCAAGCCTTCCTTCATGATCTGGCCTCTATAAAATGGTATAGAATCACCTTGATCCCCTCTGTCGAAGACGCTTGGACCTTTTTTTTATATTTTCAGTGGTATTGTTAACACGCCCCCATGAATAAAATGAGAATTAAAAACAGGTTTAGCCCCTGGTTCGACCGTGATCTTGCAGAGTTACTCCACCTCAAGAATTGCATTTGGCGAAAGGCTCGGCAGATGCATGTTCAGGCAAGAAATATAAATATTTCTATATATATTAGAAATATGTGGTTATCCGGAAGGCCTGTCACGTTCTGACCTTAGTTCCTCTGTTTTGTCTTTTGTTTTAGTATGGTCAGGGCGTGAATTGGGTGGGTTGTCAATGTTAGTTTGTCTATGATTTTCTATTTCTGTGTTTGGCCTGGTATGGTTCTCAATCAGAGGCAGCTGTCAATTGAGAACCATATTTAGGTAGCCTGTTTTCCATTGTGTTTTGTGGGTGGTTATTTTCAGTCTTAGTGTGTCTGCACCAGACAGAACTGTTTTGGTTGTTTATTTGTTGTTTGTTATTCAGTGTTCAGTTTTTTCATTAAATAAGATGAACACTTACCACGCTGCGCTTTGGTCCTCACCTTCTTCCCACAACAGCCGTTACAGAACCACCCACCAAGAAAGGACCAAGCAGCGTGGTAACAGGCAGCAGCAGCGGCCGGAATCGCAAGACTCCTGGACATGGGAGGAGATTTTGGACGGCAAGGGACCCTGGGCACAGGCTGGAGAATATCGCCGCCCCAGGCTGAGCTGGAGGCAGTGAAAGCCGAAAGGCGGTGGTATGAGGAGGCAGCACGGTGGCGTGGTTGGAAGCCCGAGAGGCAGCCCCAAAAATGTATTGGGGGGAGGCACACGGGGAGTGTGGCTAAGTCAGGTAGAAGACCTGAGCCAACTCCCCGTGCATACAGTGGAGAGAGTGGGACCGGGCAGGCGCCGTGTTATGCCGTGAGGTGTCCCCGGTGCGTGTGCATAGCCCGGTGCGGTACATTGCAGCGCCTTGTATCGGACGGGCTGGAGTGGGCATCGAGCCAGGTGCCATGAAGCCGGCTCAACGCATCTGGTCTCCAGTGCGTCTCCTCGGGCAGGTGTACATGGCACCAGCCCTACGCATGGTATCCCCGGTTCGCCAGCACAGCCCAGTGTGGGCTATTCCACCTCGCCGCACTGGCCTGGCTACGGGGAGCATTCAACCAGGTAAGGTTGGGCAGGCTCGCTGCGCGAGACCTCCAGTGCGCCTCCACGGTCCGGTCTGTTCGGTGCCGCCTCCACACACCAGCCCTCCGGTGGCAGCCCCCCGCACCAGGCTGTCTCTCCATCTCCTCCCTACATGTGCTCCCGCCTGTCCAGCACTCCCTGAGCCTTCCTCCTGCTGCCAGTCTCCCGTCTGTCCGTCCGGCGCTGCCAGAGTCTCCCGTCTGTCCGTCCGGCGCTGCCGGAGTCTCCCGTCTGTCCGTCCGGCGCTGCCGGAGTCTCCCGTCTGTCCGTCCGGCGCTGCCGGAGTCTCCCGTCTGTCCGTCCGGCGCTGCCGGAGAGGCGGAGCAGAACTATGGTGTTGTGGGGTCCACGTCCCGTGCCAGAGCCGCCACCGCAGACAGACACCCACCCAGACCCTCCCCTATAGGTTTGGCTTTTGCGGCCGGAGTCCGCACCTTTGGGGGGGGGGGGGGGGGGGGGGGGGGTACTGTCACGTTCTGACCTTAGTTCCTTTGTTTTGTCTTTTGTTTTAGTATGGTCCGGGCGTGAATTGGGTGGGTTGTCTATGTTAGTTTGTCTATGATTTTCTATTTCTGTGTTTGGCCTGGTATGGTTCTCAATCAGAGGCAGCTGTCAATTGAGAACCATATTTAGGTAGCCTGTTTTCCATTGTGTTTTGTGGGTGGTTATTTTCAGTCTTAGTGTGTCTGCACCAGACAGAACTGTTTTGGTTGTTTATTTGTTGTTTGTCATTCAGTGTTCAGTTTTTTCATTAAATAAGATGAACACTTACCATGCTGCGCTTTGGTCCTCACCTTCTTCCCACGACAGCCGTTACAAGGCCAGTTAGTTACTTTAAGAAGCCGTTCTCTCTCTGTGGGTCTAACCCCAAGAACTTCTGGAAAACGGTTAAAGATCTGGAGAATAAACCCTCCTCCTCACAGCTGCCCATGTCCCTTAAAGTTGATGATGTGGTTGTAACTGACAAGAAGCACATGGCTGAGCTCTTTAATCACCACTTCATTAAGTCAGGATTCCTATTTGACTCAGCCATGGCTCCTTGCCCGTCCAAAATGTCCTAATCTCCCACCCCTTCTAATGTGACTATGCTCGATGCTTCTCCCTCTTTTTCCCCGCTACAAAGTTTCTCCCTGCAGGCGGTCACTGCGTCCGAGGTGCTAAAGGAGCTCCTTAAACTTGACCCCCAAAAAACATCTGGGTCAGAGAGACAGTAATGCTTTGTAGGTTAGCAGTAAAACCTTGAAATCAGCCCTAGTCTTAACAGGAAGCCAGTGTAGGGAGGCTAGCACTGGAGTAATATGATCCAAGTTTTTGGTTCTAGTCAGGATTCTAGCAGCCGTATTTAGCACTAACTGAAGTGACAAAACCTGCCTGTTTTGCATGTCATTTTGGCATTAATACGTTTCACATATCAGTATCAATGTAAAAAATATTTTAAAATTAAGTAGAATGAGCTAATAAAGCCGCATACAAACATGGTCTCTTCTTTGTTTTCTTGAGTAAAGCAGCTCCAAAATGCAGGTGAATCAGCCTGACTCAGTGGTTTCTGTGGTGGTGGGGAAATAATAAGTATTTCACAGTGATTGGTTCAGTGTTCTGTCACTCATGGGGACACTACGTCATTACTAAGTCTATGGTTAGAGCAAAACAATTCAAGCCATTTGGGTGCTGCCATGGAGTTACATGAGAGGTGCCCATCCAAAAAGGCTCAAGGTCATTGGCCACAGAAAAAAAGGATGTCAAATCATGTTATATCTACAGTAGCTTTGATTGGATTTATCATGTCAACATCTTTCTTTCAAAATCTCATCATGAATCTAGTCGACAATCTACTGGCAAATCCCTTTTAGAAGAGAAATAATGATAGATAGATAAATAGACTGTATCGGTTCTCATCAGCCATTGAACATAACCATTACACAACAAGGTGGAAATTGCAAATTTAACAATGAGTGGATTGGAAGGAATCAGTGACAGTGGCTTTATGGTCCCAAATCTGGTATTAAGGGGCTCTTTTCCAAGTTTAAAATGATTAACATTCAACATTGGCCATGCTGTCAATGAAGCATGCTTTGTGCCGTGCTCAAAACAACTGTTAACTCAGAACTGCGAAAACTTGACTTCAGTGAGTTCAAGACAACTGGGAAGTCGGTAATAAACGAGCTCCTACTGTGGAAAATAAGTTTTGAACGGTCATCCAACTCAGAATTGTAAATCTGGCTTCTTTCTAGAGCTACGACCTGAAGATCAATGACGCCATCATGATTCGACCTAGTTTTTTCCCCCCAAGTTCCCAGTTGTTTTGAAAAAAATCCAGAGAATACCAGACTTTAATGACAAAATTTGCCCACAAAGGACCACCATGCCACCTTCCTGTTCAAGTGAGCACAGCACAACAAGGTGAGTCCAAAAATGTATTGTATGCTGCTGTATAAATGGTGTAATATGCCAGGGAGATATGTATACTGTAGCTAAGAAAGCACTACTAAGTGTATATTGTGTAGTAAGCTGTTAGTAGCCCATACCCTGGGGCAGCAGGGTAGCCTAGTGGTTAGAGCGTTGGACTAGTAACCGAAAGGTTGCAAGTTCAAATCCCAGACTAGTAACTGAAAGGTTGCAAGTTCAAATCCTGACAAGGTACAAATCTGTCGTTCTTTGAAAACAAGAAATTTGTTCTTAACTGACTTGCCTAGTAAAATAAAGGTAAAAAATATGCCTCACCCTAATAATTTGGTCTATTTTCACCTCTTAATTTCACCTACTTGGTGGTGCCTTCTGCCTTCTGGTGGTGCCTTCTGCACCACCTACTTGGTGGTGCCTTCTGTTTTAGAGAAGTGAAATCATTGAATATTGTAAGAGCTTTCATTGTCTGCTTAAATGACACCTTTATTTATCCTACGGTTCTGACTTGGTGTACAGAGAACGACCCATTTCTGAATTCTGTCGCTGTACATTTCAAAAGTGCTAAACAAATAGTTATATTGTCTACGTCCGTACGTCACGGACTGCCTCTTATCCGCTTGTCGTCCCCTTATGCCATAGTTTGTACATCTCAATTATCAGTAGAAACCACATTTGTTTAAGCAAGTCAGCCATATCAGCTATGTTTTTTTTAAAGGCAGTAAATTAGTCCGCTGATAGACAGGTGTAGCAGTGGTAAGATGTTGGGACAGCTTTATACAGGCCCTAACAGTTTGTGGTCACCGTTATAGTGAAATTCATGTATTTTTTTGTGTTGTGCAGTGGTTTTGCTGGCATGCATCCCATTTATTTTATTTTTTGTCCCACCAAGATTGATATGCTAAAATCGCCACTGCCCGCTTCATATTTATTCATACTATCTTCCAGTTTCTTCCTTTTTCCCTTGTCCGCCATCTTCACCGCATCCGCAGTCCTTCAACGCAATCCTCCCCTCTCCCAGGCAAACCTTGCTGTGGATTAGCGTTTTCATCGCAGTTCCATATCTACACGGGATTGGCCAGGACAGCGGTGGAGGGGCGGGGTTAATGGTATTCTGGAATACAGTTTACGACGCCCATCTGGAATCCCACACCCAGGGTTGCCATATCCGCAGTTTTCAGTCAAATCGGGCTACTTTGAAAACGATGTTGCGGTTGAAAATGTATTGTTAACGGGTTGCCGGTTTTGGGGCTACTAAATTGCACCGCGGCCGCCATGGCGTTTCTCAGGCAGGAGCAGTCTGTTGCTGAGTGAGTGGGTGGTGGGGAGGGCCGGAGGGGTGTGTGTGTCTTGTTAGTGCACAGCAGCATGTAGTTTAGTCCACTACTGGCTAAATTGCTTGCTATTTAACTTGTCATAATGCGCAAGTGGACATTTTGAAATTGAGGTTTTGGAACTCCCTCTCGTGCTTCTGTGATGAGGAAAAGTACTCAATGAAATTGACATTTAAATGTGGAGAATGATACATTTGCATCTGTTGGCCATCAAGTAGCCTATTTATATTCCATAGTGGGCTACCACTTCATGGGTTGATGTTGGAATGACTATATAACTGGAGTCCTTGCAGATCAATTTGTGCCACTTGTGTAGTTTACCTGGACCTGTCAAAACACATTGAATATATAGCCTGTAACTTCAGTTTATTGTTGTTGTAACCTTATGTTATTGTTGTTGTTGTAACCTTGTTTAGTTCATTAAATTGGCAGTTATTAAAGCTCTATCACAGATTGACAGTAACAGTCAGTGAGATTAGGCTAAAGGTTTTAAAAAAATAAACTCTGGCTGTTGTTGACAAGCACATTTGGTTAATTTACATATTATTATTTAATTCAGTGATTGAAATGATGACCACAGCCTCAGTAGTCTGTTCCAGCTGGCTATTGGGAAACACAAGTACTTCTTACCTCGAAATCGCCACACTATTCATGTTGAATAAATTACTCTGTTAATTTGAGCTAAGCAAGCTGCTGAAATCATCTTGTCTAGGCTACTGTAGACTATCTGATATATATGAGATGTAGACCTATCAGGGGCTATAGGCTAAATACATCTAACTAAGCAAACCATGGCAAAGTTGAATTACAATCATAAACACAGATTTTAGTATGTAGCCTATGCCTATTGAAATTAAATGGGCCATTTCTAACTGTTTGTAGTCTTAACATCTGGCACATATTAACGGCAGAATTGGCAGAAAATAGCCTAACATGCGTTTTTTTTAATTCGTCAAAATGTTTCTTACTCAGAGATTTCCTCTGTCCAACTTTCCTCATTCAAACTCTCTTGTCAGATTTATCTATAGTTATGCACATGCGTAAAATGGATTTATTTACAATTATAAACTTGGTTTGAGCCATGAATGCTGATTGGACAAAAAACGTGGTATATCAGACCGTATACAATGGGTATGACAAAAAATGACTTTTACATTGGTAACCAGTTTATAATAGCAATAAGGCACCCTGGGGGGTTGTGGTACATAGCCAATATATGGCTGTATCCAGGCACTCCACGTTGTGTCATGTTAAGAACAAATTTTATTTGTCACATGGGCCGAATACAACAGACCTTACGGTGAAATGCCGACTTACAAGCCCTTAACCAACAATGCAGTTTTAAGAAAAATACCTCAAAAAATAATAGTAACAAATAATTAAAGAGCAGCAGTAAAATACCAATGTGGAGGCTATATACAGGGAGTACCGGTACAGAGTCAATGTGGAGGCTATATACAGGGAGTACCGGTACAGAGTCAATGTGGAGGCTATATACAGGGGGTACCGGTACAGAGTCAATGTGGAGGCTATATACAGGGAGTACCGGTACAGAGTCAATGTGGAGGCTATATACAGGGAGTACCGGTACAGAGTCAATGTGGAGGCTATATACAGGGAGTACCGGTACAGAGTCAATGTGGAGGCTATATACAGGGAGTACCGGTACAGAGTCAATGTGGAGACTATATACAGGGGGTACCGGTACAGAGTCAATGTGGAGGCTATATACAGCGGGTACCGGTACAGAGTCAATGTGGAGGCTATATACAGGGAGTACCGGTACAGAGTCAATGTGGAGGCTATATACAGGGGGTACCGGTACAGAGTCAATGTGGAGGCTATATACAGGGAGTACCGGTACAGAGTCAATGTGGAGACTATATACAGGGAGTACCGGTACAGAGTCAATGTGGAGGCTATATACAGGGAGTACCGGTACAGAGTCAATGTGGAGGCTATATACAGGGGGTACCGGTACAGAGTCAATGTGGAGGCTATATACAGGGGGTACCGGTACAGAGTCAATGTGGAGGCTATATACAGGGGGTACCGGTACAGAGTCAATGTGGAGGCTATATACAGGGGGTACCGGTACAGAGTCAATGTGGAGGCTATATACAGGGGGTACCGGTACAGAGTCAATGTGGAGACTATATACAGGGGGTACCGGTACGAGTCAATGTGGAGGCTATATACAGGGGGTACTGGTACAGAGTCAATGTGGAGGCTATATACAGGGGGTACTGGTACAATGTGGAGGCTATATACAGGGGTACCGGTACAGAGTCCATGTGGAGGCTATATACAGGGGGTACCGGTACATAGTCAATGTGGAGGCTATATACAGGGGGTACTGGTACAATGTTGAGGCTATATACAGGGTGTTACAGTACAGAGTCAATGTGGAGACTATATACAGGGTGTTAGGGTACAATGTGCGGGGGCACCGGTTAGTGGAGGTAATTAAGGTAAAATATATACATGTGGGTAGAGTTATTAAAATGACTATGCACAGATAATAACAGAGAGTAGCAGCAGTGTGTGGGGGCAATGCAAATAGTCTGGGTAGCTATTTGACTAGATGTTCAGTCATCTTATGGCTTTGGGGTAGAATCTGTTTAGAAGCCTCTTGGACCTAGACTTGGTGCTCCGGTACCGCTTGCCATGCGGTAGCAGAGAGAAGAGTCTATGACTAGGGTGGCTGGAGTCTTTGACAATTTTTATTGCCTTCCTCTGACACCGCCTGGTATAGAGGTCCTGGATGGCAGGAAACTTGGCCCCAGTGATGTACTGGGCTGTTCACACTACCCTCTGTAGCGCCTTACGGTCGGAGGCCAAGCAGTTGCCATACCAGGCAGTAATGTAACCAGTCAGGATGCTCTCAATGGTGCAGCTGTAGAACCTTTATAGGATTTGAGTATCCATGCCAAATCTTTTCAGTCTCTTGAGGGGGAATGGGTTTTGTCATGCCCTGTTCACGACTGTCTTGGTGTGCTTTGACCATGTTAGTTTGTTGGTGATGTGGACACTAAGGAACTTGAAGCTCTCAACCTGCTCCACTACAGCCCCGTCGATGAGATTGGGAGCATGCACTGTCCTCCTTTTCCTGTAGTCCACAATCACAAGTCTTGATCACATTGAGGGAGAGGTTGTTATCCTGGCACCACACAGCCAGGTCTCTGACCTTCTCCCTTAATGCTGTCTCGTCGTTGTCGGTGATCAGGCCTACCACTGTTGTGTCATCGGCAAACTTAATGAGGGTGTTGGAGTCGTGCCTGGCCGTGCAGTCATGAGTGAACATGGAGTACAGGAGGGGACTGAGCACACACCCTGAGGGGCCCCCGTGGCTGATGTGTTGTTACCTACCCTTGCCACCAGGGGGCGGCCCGTCAAGAAGTCCGGGATCCAGTTGCAGAGGGAGGTGTTAAGTCCCAGGGTCCTTTGCTTAGTGATGAGCTTTGAGTTCACTATGGTGTTGAACGTTGAGCTGTAGTCAATGAATAGCATTCTCACATAAGTGTTCCTTTTGTCCAGGTGGATAAAGTGCAGTGTGGAGCGCAATAGAGATTGCATCATCTGTGGATCTGTTGGGGCGGTATGCAAATTGGAGTGGTTCTAGGGTTTCTGGGATAATGGTGTTGATGTGAGTCATGGCCAGCCTTTCAAAGCACTTCATGGCTACAGATGTGAGTGCTACGTGTTGGTTGTCATTTAGGTAGGTTACCTTTGTGTTCTTAGGCACAGGCACCACCATAGTGGTGGTCGGCTTGAAACTAGTTGGTATTACAGACTCAGACAGGGAGAGGTTAAAAATGTCAGTTAAGACACTTGCCATTTGGTCAGCGAATGCTAGGAGTTCACATCCTGATAATCTGTATGGCCCTGCGGCCTTGTGATTGTTGACCTGTTTAAAGGTCATTGGTTGCGGAGAGCTTGATCACACAGTCATCCGGAACAGCTGATGCTCTCATGCATGTTTCAGTGTTACTTGCCTCGAAGTGAGCATAGAAGAAATGTAGCTCGTCTGGCAGGCTTGTGTCACTGGGCAGCTCTCAGCTGTGCTTCCCTTTGTCATCTGTAATAGTTTGCAAGCCGACGCTTGTCAGAGCCGGTGTAGTATGATTCAATCTTAGTCCACGCTATGCCTGTTTGATGGTTCGTCGGAGGACATAGCGGGATTTCTAAGAAGCTTCCGCGTTAGAGTCCCGCTCCTAAAAAGCTGCAGCTCTAGCCTTTAGCTCAGTGAGGATGTTGCCTGTAATCCATGGCTTCTGGTTGGGGTATGTACTTACAGTCACTGTGGGGACGACATCATCGATGCACTTATTGATGAAGCTAGTGACTGATGTGGCGTACTCCTCAATGCCATCGGAAGAATTGCGGAACATATCCCCAGTCTGTGCAAAACAGTCCTGTAGCTTAGCATTTGCTTAATTTGACTGCTTTCTTATTGACCGAGTCACTGGTGCTTCCTGATTTAGTTTTTGCTTGTAAGCAGGAATCAGGAGGATGGTATTATGTTCAGATTTGCCAAATGGAGGGTGAGGGAGAGCTTTGTACGCGTCTCTGTGTGTGTGGAGTAAAGGTGGTCTAGATTTTTTTCTCTCTGGTTGCACATTTGGTAAAACTGATTTAAGTTTCCCTGCATTAAAGTCCTTGGCCACTAGGTGTGTCACCTCTGGGTGAGTGTCTTCCTGTTTGCTTATGGCCCTATACAGCTCATTGAGTGCGGTCTTAGTGCCAGCATCGGTCTGTGGTGGTATGTAGACAGCTACGAAAACTACAGATGAAAACTCTCTAGGTAGATAACTTGGTCTACAGCTTATCATGAGATACTTTACCTCAGGCGAGCAGAACCTCGAGACTTCCTTAGATATCGTGCACCAGCTGTTGTTTACAAATATACATAGACCGCCACCCCTTGTCTAACCAGAGGCTGCTGTTCTGTCATGCCGATAGAGTGTATAACCCGCCAGCTGTATGTTATTCATGTCGTCATCCAGCCACAACTCTGTGAAACATATGATTTTACAGTTTTTAATGTCCGTTGGTAGGATATATGTGCTTTTAGGTCATCCAATTTATTATCCAGTGATTGTATGCTGGCCAATAGAACGGATGGCAAAGGCAGATTAGCCACTTGTCAGTGGATCCTCACAAGGCACCCCATCTCTTTCCGCGATGGTGCTGTCCTCGTGCCTTATTGTTTAATCACTCCACGTTGGGTCATGTCAAGAACAGCCCTTAGCACCATACCCCGTCATGCCTTATTGCTTAATCAGAGCAGTCAAATTAGATAAATCATCCACTGATAGAAAATTATCTGGGCAGTTTAATAAGGGCAAATGATCTTTTCTCTTGCGACATAATCAAATTAGTTTATTAAGTCATGTCTTAGTTCGCAATAATTATTATTTTGATGTAAACCACATTTTGCGTTACAAGTTACGATATTCCTTCTTAATTGGCTCGGTAAAATTATGGGATAATTGTTTATTGTATAAATGTGGCAACTCCTCTCTTCCCTTGGAAAAAAAAAATGTTTATTTTTAGTCCTTTTGTGCTGGTTTTGTACGGTCAATGGGATACACATTTTGTGGTCCTGGCAACCCTGCCTATATCGGTGAACAGCGTAGTGGTGTGGAACCAACGTCTATCGAAGGGGTGTCGGATAAAATAACTACACACGAAAATAACACAACCACTATACCTCAGTTTCGGTGGTAAACCATTTTAAGGTAAGGCATATTGTCTTTGAGTGTAAATGCAAACGTTTTCCACGCCACCGGTATTTGTTTAGACAAAATAACAGATATCTGGGTGTGATGTGATTTAAAGGGAAAACATTGCCCCTTACGTTAGTTTCTCCGCTACCATTTAATGCTGATACAATCTACTGTAAACCTTTTGTCTGGTGCATTGATGCATAATGTGGCCTCCATGTTGAAAATGTACTTATGTTGTAATGGTGGGTTTTCACGGATCCATCGTTGTCAAAGCCGTGGTGAGGTTACATTAGTACATTGGTAGGGTAAACGTGACCCACTGCAGAAAATGGTGTCGACGCGGACAACCCTTTCATTCATTAAATTATATGAAATGTAGTTTTCTATGCCTATATACATTTGCAATGGAATTGTCAATGTGCATTTAAATCGATACGAAAAACAAGTGTATTCAATTAAATAATGCAGTAACATGAAGTGTAACCTAACCCCAGTGTTATTACTGGATGCATTACAGTGGCAGAAATATATTCGAAGCACTCCTAAAATTCTGACTGTTTCTTTCCTTTGTACAATTCTGTCAGTGCTTTCCTTCTGAGAATACCTGCTCTCACACAGAATGGACACGTGTAGGCAGCATTGTTTCCCAAGTGATCATTAGTCCCAGGCCAGTCAGGAGGTCTGGTCCAGAGAGGTGTCCCAGTCAGGAGGTAAGGCCTAGAGAGGTGTCCCAGTCAGGAGGTAATGCCTAGAGAGGTGTCCCAGTCAGGAGGTAAGGCCTAGAGAGGTCTCCCATCAGGAGGTAAGGCCTAGAGAGGTCTCCCAGTCAGGAGGTAAGGCCTAGAGAGGTGTCCCAGTCAGGAGGTAAGGCCTAGAGAGGTGTCCCCGTCAGGAGGTAGGGCCCAGAGAGTTGTCCCAGTCAGGAGGTAAGGCCTAGAGAGGTGTCCCAGCCCCAGTCAGGAGGTAAGGCCCAGAGAGGTGTCTTTCCCCTTAGTCAGTCAGTATGGCCCAGGCGGAGGCCCAGCCCAGTGGGGATAACAGCCCCCAGCTCATCTCCCTCCAGTCGGAGAGGTCAGAGGCATCAGGGAACCACGCAGAGGTGGGCTCCGCCAACCGGAGGAAGAGGAGGAGGAAGGAGCCCAGACCTGAGTCCATCATTGTGTATCGCTCAGACAATGAGAGGGGGCCCGGGGAGGAGCAGGTGGGAGAGGAGGGAAGTGCTGAGAGGAGCACCGAGGAGGGGGCCAAGTTCCTCAACACACCCACCGGCGAAGGTGAGACATCAGTGGTATGGTACGACAGGTGTATCGTTGGGTTGTTTCCATAACATAGCAGATATCTGACATGTCGTTCCCACTACAATATGTTTAGCTGCCTCTTCCCTCTGATAGCAAGCCCACTTCTATGCAAAGAATAATCATTCTGAAATGTATTTGGTGAACTGTGCTGTGTATGTTTTTGTATTCTGTCTTACTAGTGTCATCATGTTGTTGTTGTTGTTTATCTCCAGGAGGCTGGAGCTTACTAGTGTCATCATGTTGTTGTTGTTGTTTATCTCCAGGAGGCTGGACTTTACTAGTGTCATAATGTTGTTGTTGTTTGTCTCCAGGAGGTTGGAGCTTACTAGTGTCATCATGTTGTTGTTGTTGTTTACCTCCGGGAGGCTGGAGCTTACTAGTGTCATCATGTTGTTGTTGTTGTTTACCTCCGGGAGGCTGGAGCTTACTAGTGTCATCATGTTGTTGTTGTTGTTTACCTCCGGGAGGCTGGAGCTTACTAGTGTCATCATGTTATTGTTGTTTATCTCCAGGAGGCTGGAGCATACCAGTGTCATAATGTTGTTGTTGTTTATTTCCAGGAGGCTGGAGCTTACTAGTGTCATCATGTTGTTGTTGTTTGTCTCCAGGAGTTTGGAGCTTACTAGTTTCATGATGTTGTTGTTGTTTGACTTCAGGAGGCTTGAGCTTACTAGGTGTCATCATGTTATTGTTGTTGTTTGTCTCCAGGAGGCTGGAGCTTACTAGTGTCATCATGTGGTTGTTGTTTATCTCCAGGAGGCTGGAGCTTACTAGTGTCTTCATGTTGTTGTTGTTGTTTATCTACAGGAGACTGGAGCTTACTAGTGTCATCATGTTGTTGTTGTTGTTTATCTCCAGGAGGCTGGAGCTTACTAGTGTCATCATGTTGTTGTTGTTTATCTCCAGGAGGCTGGAGCTTACTAGTGTCATAATGTTGTTGTTGTTGTTTGTCTCCAGGAGGTTGGAGCTTACTAGTTTCATCATGTTGTTGTTGTTTGACTTCAGGAGGCTGGAGCTTACTAGGTGTCATCATGTTGTTGTTGTTTGTCTCCAGGAGGCTGGAGCTTACTAGTGTCATCATGTTGTTGTTGTGTTGTTGTTTATCTCCAGGAGGCTGGAGCTTACTAGTGTCATCATGTTGTTGTTGTTGTTTATCTCCAGGAGGCTGGAGCTTACTAGTGTCGTCATGTTGTTGTTGTTGTTTGTCTCCATGAGGCTGGAGCTTACTAGTGTCATCATGTTATTGTTGTTTATCTCCAGGAGGCTGGAGCTTACTAGTGTCATAATGTTGTTGTTGTTGTTTGTCTCCAGGAGGCTGGAGCTTACTAGTGTCGTCATGTTGTTGTTGTTGTTTGTCTCCATGAGGCTGGAGCTTACTAGTGTCATCATGTTATTGTTGTTTATCTCCAGGAGGCTGGAGCTTACTAGTGTCATAATGTTGTTGTTGTTGTTTGTCTCCAGGAGGCTGGAGCTTGCTAGTGTCATAATGTTGTTGTTTGTCTCCAGAAGGTTGGAGCTTACTAGTGTCATCATGTTGTTGTTGTTGTTTATCTCCAGGAGGCTGGAGCTTACTAGTGTCATAATGTTGTTGTTTATCTCCAGGAGGCTGGAGCTTACTAGTGTCATAATGTTGTTGTTATTTGTCTCCAGGAGGCTGGAGCTTACTAGTGTCATAATGTTGTTGCTGTTTATCTCCAGGAGGCTGGAGCGACAGGAGCATGCCCCCAGACAGCCGTTATGTGACCTTGACCGGCACCATCACCAGGGGGAAGAAGAAGGGTCAGGTGGTAGACATCCACGTTACTCTAACAGAGAGAGAACTCCGGGACATGGCCCTCTCTAAAGAACGTCTGGACGCTGAGTGTGAGAGGGGGCAGGGCTCCAAGTGTTCCTGTGGCTTGGGGTTCTTTCAGGGCCCCCATGTGATCCTCTGGAGCCTATTGTGTGCTCCCCTGGTATTCCTTATCGCCTTCATCACGTCGTTTTACTATGGAACGCTCACCTGGTACAACGTGTTCCTGGTCTACAACGAGGAGAGAACATTCTGGCACAAGATTACCATCTGCCCCTTCCTCATCATCTTCTACCCCATGCTGATCATGCCCATGGCCCTGTCCCTGGCTCTGTACTCCACCCTGGCGCAGGTCTCCTGGGTCTTTAGTGAGTGGTGGCTGTCTGTCCGCGACCTGGAGAAGGGGTTTTGTGGCTGGGCCTGTGGGAAGCTGGGGCTGGAGGACTGTTCTCCATATAGTATCGTGGAGCTGCTGGACTCTGACAACTTCTCAGGGAGCATGCAAGGGAATAACAAGGCCCCCGACGAGGATGCTCAGACGTCCTCTGTGTGAGACTGGGTTGTATTCACTAGGAAGCAAACGGGTCGAAACAGGTTAGAACTACCTGAACTTATCCGTTAATAAGAAACACTTTTTTGCAATGGTGTACCCACTAATGAATATAACCCTGGACTGGCATCATGGACACAAACTGGCATAGTTGTCATACTTTCACATTTTTCGATACCATCAAAAAAGCCGGTTATTGTTTTAACTTACACTTCTTACTAACCTCGCATTCTTACTGGTTGTTATTGAAGTGAACTCTGTGTTTACTGGGCCAATCACTATGTTGTTATGTTTAAAATGGTCTTATTTATTTGAATATTCCAACCACTAGCTAGTTTAGTTGTAAGTGTTGTCAATGGATGTTTTGTATCATAGGACGGGCTATTACAATCTGTTTAAATTAAATATACTGCAACATGAGGGTTGCTACAATACTGCCTAAAGTTTACTGTATACGTCACGGAGGATCAAACACAAGACCTATCTATCAAACATATTGATAGATTTCTGTTGAAAAACTGTTGCACTGAAATCCTCGATATAGGACAGGCAGGAAGTTACCTTTTAAATCTAATGTACTGTACCCGCATGAAGTAAAACTTGACCTTTCTCTCTTTGGGGTTGAAGAGATTACATTTTAAACTGTGGCAGGGTGGAAGGAACTCTGGGGCGTTCATTCAGCAGACAAGAATGTAGAATTAAGATTTGAAGGATCTAAAAGGATTTTGGTCAGTACCTCTGTTCTCTATATAAAGGTTCACCTGTGTGTGTTGTTCACTCACTCTTCACATCATGTTTGTTGCTCACCATGAGATAAACTGTATGGAAATAAAACCTGAATCATTTTCACAGTTCAACAGTGGGGTCATTTTGTCACGTTTTATCGTTCTATCTTTATGATGATTAGGAACCACTACATGACCAAAAGTTTGTGGACTCCGGCTCGTATAACATCTCATGGACCCCTGCTTGTTTAACCTATCATTCCATATAAATTACAATACTAAAAGTATATATACTAAAATATATTACAAGGCTAAAAGTATGTGGACACCTGTTCGTTTAACATCTCATTCCAAAATGATGGGTATTAATATGGAGTTGGTCCCCCCTTTGCTGCTATAACAGCCTCCACTCTTCTGGGAAGGCTTTCTACTAGATGTTGGAACTATGCTGCTATAACAGCCTCCACTCTTCTGGGAAGGCTTTCTACTAGATGTTGGAACTATGCTGCTATAACAGCCTCCACTCTTCAGGGAAGGCTTTCTACTAGATGTTGGAACATTGCTGCTATAACAACCTCCACTCTTCTGGGAAGGCTTTCCACTAGATGTTGGAACATTGCTGCTATAACAGCCTCCACTCTTCTGGGAAGGCTTTCCACTAGATGAAGGAACATTGCTGCAGGGACTTGCTTCCGTTCTGCCATGAGCATTAGTGAGGTCGGGCACTGATGTTGGGAGATTAGGCCCGGCTCGCAGTCTGCGCTCCAATTCATCCCAGAGGTGTTCTATGGGGTTGAGGTCAGGGCTCTGTGCAGGCGAGTCAAGTTCTTCCACACCGATCTCGACAAACCATTTCTGTATGGACCTTGCTTTGTGCACTGGGGCATTGTCATGCTGAAACCTCCCCCAAACTGTTGCCACAAAGTTGGAAGCACAGAATCATCTAGAATGTCATTGTATGCTGTCACGTTAAGATTTCCCTTCACTGGAACTAAGGGGCCAAACCATGAAAAACAGCCACAGACCATTTTCCCTCCTCCACCAAACTTTACAGTTGGCATTATGCATTGGGGCAGGTAGCGTTCTCTGGCATCTGCCAAACCCCGATTCGTCCGTCGGACTGCCAGATGGTGAAGCGTGATTCATCACTTAGGATAAAGCGTTTCTACTGCTCCAGAGTCCAATGGCGATGAGCTTTACGCCACTCCAGCCGACGCTTGGCATTGCGAATGGTGATCTTAGGCTTGTGTGCGGCTGCTTGACCATGGAAACCCATTTGGTTAACTCTTGAGGTTCCTCGGGTCTCCACCGAACTAGGTAAATCCTACATTTTAGTTTTAAAGCAACTCATTGCTGGAACCAACTACAAAATACATTACAACTGGATGTTCTGGTGCCGCTTGAGCAATTTAAATATGGATTGAGGACCTTCTTATTGAGGAATGTAATAGTTTTTCTTGAATAGTTGTGTTGTTATTTGACTGGTTTTATATTGGATTTAGGTTATGTCTTATGTACAGTATATGCACGGTATATGTGAAAGACCCTGGTCGTGGCAGGTAGCCTAGTGGTTAGAGCGTTGGACTAGTAACCGAAAGGTTGCTGGATCGAATCCCAGAGGTGACAAGGTAAAAATCTGTCTGGCAGGGTTTAGCCATAATTATGACTGACCTGCCCCTGAACAAGGCAGTTAACCCACTAACAAATCAAATCAAATTTTATTTGTCACATACACATGGTTAGCAGATGTTAGTGCGAGTGTAGCGAAATGCTTGTGCTTCTAGTTCCGACAATGCAGTAATAACAAGTAATCTAACTAACAATTCCAAAACTACTGTCTTGTACACAGTGTAAGGGGATAAAGAATATGTACATAAGGATATATGAATGAGTGATGGTACAGAGCAGCATAGGCAAGATACAGTAGATGGTATCGAGTACAGTATGTACAAATGAGATGAGTATGTAAACAAAGTGGCATAGTATAGTATAAAGTGGCTAGTGATACATGTATTACATAAGGATACCGTCGATGATATAGAGTACAGTATATACGTATGCATATGAGATGAATAATGTAGGGTAAGTAACATTTATATAAGGTAGCATTGTTTAAAGTGGCTAGTGATATATTTACGTCATTTCCCATCAATTCCCATTATTAAAGTGGCTGGAGTTGAGTCAGTGTCAGTGTTAGTGGTGGCTGTTTAACAGTCTGATGGCCTTGAGATAGAAGCTGTTTTTCAGTCTCTCGGTCCCAGCTTTGATGCACCTGTACTGACCTCGCCTTCTGGATGATAGCGGGGTGAACAGGCAGTGGCTCGGGTGGTTGATGTCCTTGATGATCTTTATGGCCTTCCTGTGACATCGGGTGGTGTAGGTGTCCTGGAGGGCAGGTAGTTTGCCCCCGGTGATGCGTTGTGCAGACCTCACTACCCTCTGGAGAGCCTTACGGTTGAGGGCGGTGCAGTTGCCATACCAGGCGGTGATACAGCCCGCCAGGATGTTCTCGATTGTGCATCTGTAGAAGTTTGTGAGTGCTTTTGGTGACAAGCCGAATTTCTTCAGCCTCCTGAGGTTGAAGAGGCGCTGCTGCGCCTTCTTCACGATGCTGTCTGTGTGAGTGGACCAATTCAGTTTGTCTGTGATGTGTATGCCGAGGAACTTAAAACTTGCTACCCTCTCCACTACTGTTCCATCGATGTGGATAGGGGGGTGTTCCCTCTGCTGTTTCCTGAAGTCCACAATCATCTCCTTAGTTTTGTTGACGTTGAGTGTGAGGTTATTTTCCTGACACCACACTCCGAGGGCCCTCACCTCCTCCCTGTAGGCCGTCTCATCGTTGTTGGTAATCAAGCCTACCACTGTTGTGTCGTCCGCAAACTTGATGATTGAGTTGGAGGCGTGCGTGGCCACGCAGTCGTGGGTGAACAGGGAGTACAGGAGAGGGCTCAGAACGCACCCTTGTGGGGCCCCAGTGTTGAGGATCAGCGGGGAGGAGATGTTGTTGCCTACCCTCACCACCTGGGGGCGGCCCGTCAGGAAGTCCAGTACCCAGTTGCACAGGGCGGGGTCGAGACCCAGGGTCTCGAGCTTGATGACGAGCTTGGAGGGTACTATGGTGTTGAATGCCGAGCTGTAGTCGATGAACAGCATTCTCACATAGGTATTCCTCTTGTCCAGATGGGTTAGGGCAGTGTGCAGTGTGGTTGAGATTGCATCGTCTGTGGACCTATTTGGGCGGTAAGCAAATTGGAGTGGGTCTAGGGTGTCAGGTAGGGTGGAGGTGATATGGTCCTTGACTAGTCTCTCAAAGCACTTCATGATGACGGATGTGAGTGCTACGGGGCGGTAGTCGTTTAGCTCAGTTACCTTAGCTTTCTTGGGAACAGGAACAATGGTGGCCCTCTTGAAGCATGTGGGAACAGCAGACTGGTATAGGGATTGATTGAATATGTCCATAAACACACCGGCCAGCTGGTCTGCGCATGCTCTGAGGGCGCGGCTGGGGATGCCGTCTGGGCCTGCAGCCTTGCGAGGGTTAACACGTTTAAATGTCTTACTCACCTCGGCTGCAGTGAAGGAGAGACCGCATGTTTTCGTTGCAGGCCGTGTCAGTGGCACTGTATTGTCCTCAAAGCGGGCAAAAAAGTTATTTAGTCTGCCTGGGAGCAAGACATCCTGGTCCGTGACTGGGCTGGATTTCTTCCTGTAGTCCGTGATTGACTGTAGACCCTGCCACATGCCTCTTGTGTCTGAGCCGTTGAATTGAGATTCTACTTTGTCTTTGTACTGACGCTTAGCTTGTTTGATAGCCTTGCGGAGGGAATAGCTGCACTGTTTGTATTCGGTCATGTTACCAGACACCTTGCCCTGATTAAAAGCAGTGGTTCGCGCTTTCAGTTTCACACGAATGCTGCCATCAATCCACGGTTTCTGGTTAGGGAATGTTTTAATCGTTGCTATGGGAACGACATCTTCAACGCAAGTTCTAATGAACTCGCACACCGAATCAGCGTATTCGTCAATGTTGTTATCTGACGCAATACGAAACATCTCCCAGTCCACGTGATGGAAGCAGTCTTGGAGTGTGGAGTCAGCTTGGTCGGACCAGCGTTGGACAGACCTCAGCGTGGGAGCCTCTTGTTTTAGTTTCTGTCTGTAGGCAGGGATCAACAAAATGGAGTCGTGGTCAGCTTTTCCGAAAGGGGGGCGGGGCAGGGCCTTATATGCGTCGCGGAAGTTAGAGTAACAATGATCCAAGGTCTTTCCTCCCCTGGTTGCGCAATCGATATGCTGATAAAATTTGGGGAGTCTTGTTTTCAGATTAGCCTTGTTAAAATCCCCAGCTACAATGAATGCAGCCTCCGGATAAATTGTTTCCAGTTTGCAAAGAGTTAAATAAAGTTCGTTCAGAGCCATCGATGTGTCTGCTTGGGGGGGGATATATACGGCTGTGATTATAATCGAAGATAATTCTCTTGGTAGATAATGCGGTCTACATTTGATTGTGAGGAATTCTAAATCAGGTGAACAGAAGGATTTGAGTTCCTGTATGTTTCTTTCATCACACCATGTCACGTTGGCCATGAGGCATACGCCCCCGCCCCTCTTCTTCCCAGAAAGATGTTTGTTTCTGTCAGCGCGATGTGTGGAGAAACCCGTTGGCTGCACCGCTTCGGATAGCGTCTCTCCAGTGAGCCATGTTTCAGTGAAGCAAAGGACGTTACAGTCTCTGATGTCCCTCTGGAATGCTACCCTTGCTCGGATTTCATCAACCTTGTTGTCAAGAGACTGGACATTGGCAAGAAGAATGCTAGGGAGTGGTGCGCGCTGTGCCCGTCTCCGGAGTCTGACCAGAAGACCGCCTCGTTTCCCTCTCTTTCGGAGTCGTTTTTTTGGGTCGCTGCATAGGATCCACTCCGTTGTCCTGTTTGTAAGGCAGAACACAGGATCCGCGTCGCGAAAAACATATTCTTGGTCGTACTGATGGTGAGTTGATGCTGATCTTATATTCAGTAGTTCTTTTCGACTGTATGTAATGAAACCTAAGATGACCTGGGGTACTAATGTAAGAAATAACACGTAAAAAAACAAAAAACTGCATAGTTTCCTAGGAACGCGAAGCGAGGCGGCCATCTCTGTCGGCGTCGGAAGTAGTTGAGGCTACATACAGGTGGTACCGATGCTGAGTCAATGTGTGGGGGTACAGGTTAGTCGAGGTCATTTGTAGGGGTAAAGTGACTATGCATAAATAACAAACAGCCAGTAGCAGCAGTGTAAAAGCGGGGGGCGGGGTATTAATGCAAATAGCGTTTGATTAATTGTTCAGCAGTGTCATGGCTTGGGGGTTTAAGAGCCTCTTCGACCTAGACTTGGTGCTCCGGTACCTTTTGCCACCCTCCATTTCCTGTAGTCCACGATCAGCTCCTTTGTCTTGCTCACGTTTGTCTTGCTCACCACACTGCCAGGTCTCTGACCCCCTCCATGTAGTCTCATTGTTGTCGGTGATCAGGTGTGTTGTCAGTGGTAGCTCAGTCATAATTATGGCTAAACCCTGCCAATTTCTAAAATCTCTTTTTAAAATCGGATTTTAAACCTACTCTGCTAACGTTATGTCTTACCCTAACCTTAAATTACAACCAAAAAGCTCATTTTTATTTACATTATATTTTACGATATTTTGATACCCCATTATAGACAAAATATTGACCATCTTCGTGGTCAATATTTGTAGATATATATTTTTTTCCCAACATAATCATGGCACCAATACTCGCTTCTATTTCACCAGATGTATCTCTTTGAACCGATGACTTTAAAATCACACACAGACGAAGTTCTGAGAATAATTTAGCAGCTAATGGCAGCCTGCAGTACCCTGGTTGGCCTTCCACTTGAGATGAGAGGGGGCAGCACTGAGCTAGCTTGCAACGTCACTTCCTACAATAGCTCAAACTGTGCATAAGTTTCCAAAAACTCCATGTAGAAAGATGGCCACACACATTAAGGACACTTCCTGATCTATTAGTAGAGTAAAGTTCTGATCATGGAATTCACAATGTGTTATGCATCTACATCCCCAGAGGAGGAAGGGGAGGACCTGCCTCATTTCAGAGGAGGAAGGGGAGGACCTGCCTCATTTCAGAGGAGGAAGGGGAGGACCCGCCTCATTTCAGAGGAGGGAGGACCCGCCACATTTCAGAGGAGGAAGGGGAGGACCCGCCTCATTTCAAAGAAGGAAGGGGAGGACCCGCCTCATTTCAGAGGAGGAAGGGGAGGACCATCCTCATTTCAGAGGACGAAGGGGAGGACCTGCCTCATTTCAGAGGCAGCCCGTGTGGAGGCTCCTTAGAGGAGGAAGGGGAGGACCATGCTCCTTAGAGGAGGAAGGGGAGGACCATGCTCCTCGGAGGAGGAAGGGGAGGACCTGCCTCATTTCAGAGGCAGCCCGTGTGGAGGCTCCTCCTCTGAGGAAGGGGAGGACCATGCTCCTCGGAGGAGGAAGGGGAGGACCATCCTCATTTCAGAGCCAGCCCGTGTCAGTGAAGGCTCCTTAGAGGAGGAAGGGGAGGACCATGCTCCTCGGAGGAGGAAGGGGAGGACCATGCTCCTGTGAATTTCATAAAAGTAGTGAAATATTAAAAAAGTTATTCAATTTGAGATAAAAGTACACAACATATATTCACGTCACCAAATAATTGATTAAAACACTGTTTTTCACTGAAGGTCTACAGTAGCCTCAACAGCACTCTGTAGGGTAGCACCAAGGTTTAACCGGAGGACAGTTAGCTTCCATCCTCCTCTGGGCATATTGACTTCAATACAAAGCCTAAGAGGCTCATGATTCTCACCCCCTTCCATAGACTTACACAGTAATTATGACAACTTCCAGAGTACATCCTATCAGAGCTCTTGTAGCATCAACTGACATGTTGTCCACCCAATCAAAGGTTCAGAGAATGAATCTAGTACTGAAAGCATAAGCTACAGCTAGCTAGCACTGCACTGCATAAAATGTGGTGAGTAGTTGACTCAAAGAGAGAGAGAGAACATTTTTGAACAAATTAATTTCTTCACAAATGAAGGAGGAGCAAGAGAGAGAGAGAGAGCTATAGTTCATTAGCTAGCAAATGCAGCTAGCTAGTTTAGCCTACTCAAACACCCGTCTCAAATGGAGAGATGGCTAGCTGGCTATAACAGAAGGATGCTGGCTATGTCTATCCAACACTGGAACTCTTCCAAGTCAAGGTAAGCATTTGGTTTTACTAATTTATTGCCAGGGTCAGTGGCGATTTTTAACATGTAAATCTTGGTGGGACAAACTCATTTTTGTTGTTGATACATGCCAGCAAAGCCACTACACAATGTAAAACATCACTAAACAATACATTAATTTCACTGCAACCGTGACAAATGGTGCCCACAGACTGTTAGGGCCGACATAAAGCTGTCTCAACGGCAGAACTTTCTATTCAGTACCATGGAGTGAATCCTCTGCTACACCTGGCTATCAGCGGAGCCTTGTCTGGCAGCCAAACATTCAGCCTCATTTACTGCCTTTAAAAAAACATAGCTGATATGGCTGACTTGCTTAATCTAATGTGGTTTCTACTGACAATTGAGATGTACAAACTAACGGCATGAGGGAACGATGAGCGGATAAGGGGTAATCTGTCATTTCAATTAAGACACTGACAGAGCTAAAAACGGATGTGGTCAATATAACTATTTGTTCAGCACTTCTGAAATGTACAGCGACAGAATTCAGAACATGGGCCGTTCTTACATTATTCTCCCTGTACACCAAGTCAGAACCGTAGAATAAATAAAGGTGGCATATAAACAGACAATGAAAGCTCTTACAATATTCGATGATTACATTTCTCTAAAACAGGCTATAGGTTACATGTGCACCATCAAGTCAGAACAGTAGGCTAAGTTATGAGGGGGAAAGGGACCAAATTATTAGGGTGAGACACGTGGGCTACTAACAGCTTACTACACAACATACACTGAGTATTACTTTCTTAGCTACAGTATACACATCACCCTGGCATATTACATAATTTATGCAGCAGCATACAATACATTTTTGGACTCACTGATGTGCTGTGCTCACTTGAAAAGTAAGGTGGTCCTTCTTGTGGGAAAATTTTGTCATCAAACTTTGTCATCAAAGTCTGTCATTCTCTGGATTTATGGTACTGTCAAGACAACTGGGATCTCTGAAAAAAACAAGGTTGAATCATGATGTCAGTGGTCTGTCTTCTGGTCAGAGGTCTAGAAAGCGGCCCGTGTTCCTGAGTTGGATGACTGTTCAAAACTTATTTTTGCAGATGGAGCTCTTTTTTTCCCCAGTTGTCTTGAACTCACTGAAGACTGATGTCGATTCTGTTGAAAAACGTTTCTTAAATGGAAGAAAATGGAACGAAAAGGGATAAACATACCTGAGTTTGTCCAACAGAAATTTGTTTGCAACTGTTAGACTAATGATTGCACCCTATATCAGCTAGATGTATTCAAGAGTGTGTAAGATGGTATTGAATGTGTCACTGTCTGTCACCTACGTTGTAAACTTTCATTCAGAGGCTAGGTTGTAGCAACCTCATGATGGGTATAGGGACAATTCTAGTATCATGTAGTAGCCTAACCCAATGGATGTTACATTGAATAGAATATGAATGACTGCCACTGATCTACACCTACATTTAAATGTGTCTACCTTGTGTGTCCAGATTCCCTTTTCCTTCACTATATTCAAATGCCAGTATGCATTTTACAAATGGTGGAGTAAGATAAATATGATAATAACATAACAACAACTGATGGCAGTAGCTAACTACTGTAGCTAATTAGCCAGCTAACCTCGGTAGCTAGCCAGCAAGCTAGAAAGCAACACTAAAGGGATTGCAAACAGATTAGCAGAACTCTTGCCAAACAACAAATTGTTTTTCTAAATATTAGCTATGGCTAGACTTTATGAGGCCAGCAAACACGTTCTTCACATGCTAGGAAGTATTTCCTCCAACGTTGTAATGAAAAGGTGCCTCTCGTTCCTAACACTGAACCCAAACCGGCTGCGCGTGTGCGCCATCGTGCATAAATGTATTTTGTCCCCCCACACCAAACGCGATCACGACACGCTGGTTAAAATATCAAAGCAAACTCTGAACCAATTATATTAATTTAGGGACAGGTCGAAAAGCATTAAACATTTATGGCAATTTAGCTAGCTAGCTTGCACTTGCTAGCTAATTCGTCCTCTTTAGCTAGCTTGCTGTTGCTAGATAATTTGTCCTGGGATATAAACTTTGAGTTGTTATTTTACCTGAAATGCACAAGGTCCTCTACTCCACCAATTACCCCTCCTGTCTCAGCCTCCAGTATTTATGCTGCAGTAGTTTATGTGTCGGGGGGCTAGGGTCAGTTTGTTATATCTGGAGTACTTCTCCTGTCCTATCCGGTGTCCTGTGTGAATTTAAGTATGCTCTCTCTAATTTTCTCTTTCTCTCTTTCTTTCTCTCTCTCGGAGGACCTGAGCCCTCGGATCATGCCTCAGGACTACCTGACATGATGACTCCTTGCTGTCCCCAGTACACCTGGCCGTGCTGCTGCTCCAGTTTCAACTGTTCTGCCTGTGATTATTATTATTGGACCATGCTGGTCATTTATGAACATTTGAACATCTTGGCCATGTTCTGTTATAATCTCCACCCGGCACAGCCAGAAGAGGACTGGCCACCCCACATAGCCTGGTTCCTCTCTAGGTTTCTTCCTAGGTTTTGGCCTTTCTAGGGAGTTTTTCCTAGCCACCGTGCTTCTATACCTGCATTGCTTGCTGTTTGGGGTTTTAGGCTGGGTTTCTGTACAGCACTTTCAGATATCAGCTGATGTACGAAGGGCTATATAAATACATTTGATTTGATTTATCTACACTGGGGGGTCACGTCCTACCTGGCATCCTGGTCCCTTATTATTTATCTCCCCTTTATTTAACCAGGTATTTATATATATATATATATAACCCTTTATTTAACCAGGTATTTATATATATATATAACCCTTTATTTAACCAGGCATTTATATATATAACCCTAACCCTTTATTTAACCAGGTATTTATATATATAACCCTAACCCTTTATTTAACCAGGTATTTATATATATAACCCTTTATTTAACCAGGTATTTATATATATATAACCCTTTATTTAACCAGGTATTTATATATATAACCCTTTATTTAACCAGGTATTTATATATATAACCCTAACCCTTTATTTAACCAGGTAGTTCTCATTTGCAACTGCGACCTGGCCAAGATAAAGCAAAGCAGTTCAACACATACAACACAGAGTTACACATGGAATAAAACAAACATACAATCAATAATACAGTGTAAAAATCTAAATACAGCATGTGCAAATGAGGTAGGATAAGAGAGGTAAAAGCAATATATAGCTCATGGTGGCAAAGTAAAGGGTTAGGATAAAGGGTTAGGGTTACATATATAAATACCTGGTTAAATAAAGGGTTATATATATAAATAACTGGTTAAATAAAGGGTTAGGGTTACATATATAAATACCTGGTTAAATACAGCTTTATATATATAAATACCTGGTTAAATAAAGGGTTATATATATAAATACCTGGTTAAATAAAGGGTTATATATTTAAATACCTGGTTAAATAAAGGTGATTTTTTTAATATATAAATAAAACATTTACTCTGTACCGGTACCTCCCTGTATATAGTCTCACTATTGTTATTTTACTGCTGCTCTTTACTTACTTGTTACTTTTATGTCTTATTCTTATCTGTATTTTATTTAAAAAAAAATTAAACTCCATTGTTGGTTAACGGCTTGTAAGCATTTCACTGTTGTATTTGGCTCATGTGACAAACAAAATTCAATTTGATATACTGTATTCTTCCATCAATTCTTTCAATTGGTACCGGGAGACCTTCAGACGAGTGAGGAGGTCGTCCTAGAGCAAAACAACCGACATGTACGTGAGTGTCACCGCAGATGCCTCAGTGCGACATTGGCGGATGAGGTGCTTCGAGACTCATCCAATGCAGAAAAAAATATATCTCTTCAACTGATGGATTTTTATGGGGATTTTTGTTATTATGCAAATGTGATTTCCTCTGGGGCGGCGGACATTGACTCTAGGGGGCTAATGACCTCGTACCCCTGCACGTCTACTCAGTACTGGTACCCTGTGTATATAACCAAGTTATTACCTCGTACCCCTGCACGTCTACTCAGTACTGGTACCCTGTGTATATAACCAAGTTATTACCTCGTACCCCTGCACGTCTACTCAGTACTGGTACCCTGTGTATATAACCAAGTTATGACCTCGTACCCCTGCACGTCTACTCAGTACTGGTACCCTGTGTATATAGCCAAGTTATTACCTCGTACCCCTGCACGTCTACTCAGTACTGGTACCCTGTGTATATAACCAAGTTATTACCTCGTACCCCTGCACGTCTACTCAGTACTGGTACCCTGTGTATATAACCAAGTTATTACCTCGTACCCCTGCACGTCTACTCAGTACTGGTACCCTGTGTATATAACCAAGTTATTACCTCGTACCCCTGCACGTCTACTCAGTACTGGTACCCTGTGTATATAACCAAGTTATGACCTCGTACCCCTGCACGTCTACTCAGTACTGGTACCCTGTGTATATAGCCAAGTTATGACCTCGTACCCCTGCACGTCTACTCAGTACTGGTACCCTGTGTATATAACCAAGTTATTACCTCGTACCCCTGCATGTCTACTCAGTACTGGTACCCTGTGTATATAGCCAAGTTATTACCTCGTACCCCTGCACGTCTACTCAGTACTGGTACCCTGTGTATATAGCCAAGTTATTACCTCATACCCATGCACATCGACTCAGTACTGGTACCCTGTGTATATAGCCAAGTTATTACCTCAAACCCATGCACATTGACTCAGTACTGGTACCCTGTGCATATAGCCAAGATATCGTTACTCATTATGGATTTATTCCCCTTGTTATTATTTTTCTCTCTGCATTGTTGGGAAGGGCCCATGAGTAAGCATTTCACTGTTAGTCTACACCTTCACTGTTAGTCTACACGAAGCCGGTGACAAATAACATTTGATTTGATGATTTGATCCAGGCTACTGAACCATGTGATTGGCCGAAGAGGCCACAGAAGACTGAGAGTGTGAATGAGTATTTAGCCAGTAATGTGGTGCTGACTCTCTGGTTGGGAACCTACTGACTGTGTCTGACCCCTGCACCCTGCAGGTATGTGAGGAGAGGCCCAGGAAGTTGTGGTACAGACACGCCAGAAAGATGACGTGGAGAGAGATGTTGTGTGATGTCTCAACGATGACACAAGGTGAGAGGGACAGAAGGATGGACAGAAGGATGACACTATAGAAGGGGAGAGGGATCTGTCCATACAGTGAAATAAAGTATATCCCTGTCCAAGATGGCTGCCATTATCTAAACATTCTAGATTTATGAGGGTCTGACATACACTGAGTGTACAAAACATTAAGAACACCTGCTCTTTCCATGACACACTGACCAGGTGAATCCAGGTGAAAGCTAGGATCCAGTATTGATGTCAATTGTTAAAACTTCTTAGAGAAAGGGGGCAGTATTTTCACGTCCGGATGAAAAGCGTGCCCAAAGTAAACTGCCTACTACTCAGGCCCAGAAGCTAGGATATGCAAATAATTGGTAGATTTAGATAGAAAACACTCGAAAGTTTCTAAAACTGTTAACATTATGTATGTGAGTATAACAGAACTGAAATGGCAGGCGAAACCCCGTGGACACATCATCCCCCCCCCAAAGAATTCAGCTTACTACTATGTTCAATGGCTAGAACTTTAATCATAAGGCCAAGTCCTCTCAGATTGCAGTTCCTAGGGCTTCCACTAGATGCCAACAGTTTTTAGAATGAATTTAAGGCTGTTTTTATTTTTTTAATGACCCAGAAATTTTAGTTTTTCTGGGTGGCTCCCATTTTGGCTGTGGTGTTTCCAAGCGTGTGGAGGAAAGCTCATTCTTTCTTATTTATTTCCAGTAATGAACATACTATTCTCTGTCTTAAATTTGATTGTTTATTTGCGTATTACGATACCTAAGGTTTGATTATAAACGTTGTTTGACTTGTTTGGAAAAGTTTATTAGTAACGTTTGAGATTCATTTTGTATGCATTGTGATGGAGGGAAACTGGATGGATTATTGACTGAAGCGCGCCAGCTAAACTGAGTTTTTATGGATATAAAGAAGGACATTATCGAACAAAAGGACCATTTGTGATGTAACTGGGACCTTTTGGAGTGCCAACAGAAGAAGATCATCAAAGGTAAGGCATTTTTAAAATCCCTATTTCTGACGTTTGTGTCAAACCTCCCTGGTTGAAATATGTTTGTCATGCATTTGTATATGGGGCGCTGTCCTCAGATAATCGCATGGTTTGCTTTCGCCGTAAAGCCTTTTTGAAATGTGACACGGCGGCTGGATTAACAAGACGTTAAGTTTATTGTGATGTATTGTATGTTTTATGAATTTTTATTATGAGTATTTCTGGTTTTGAATTTGGCGCCTTGAAATTTCACTGGATGTTGTCAAATCAATCTGGTTAACGGGATTGGAGCGGGAAGGGATCTCTAAGAAGTTCACTTCAATCAGTGTAGATGAAGGGGAGGAGACAGATTACATAAGCATTGTTAAGCCTTGAGAAAAATGAGACATGGATTGTGTATGTGTGCCACTCAAAGGCTGAATGGGCAAGATGAGATTTAAGTGCCTTTGAACAAGGTATGGTAATAGGTGCCAGGCGCATCAGTTTGTGTCAAGAACTGCAACGTTACTGGGTTTCTCACGGGCTAGCATCTGTGTGGAACACTTTCGACACGTTGTAGAGTCCATGCCCCGACTGAATTGAGGCTGTTTTGTGTGAAAAAGGGGGAACAACTCAATATTAGGAAGGTGTTCCTAATGTTTTGTATACTCAGTGCACATATTTCTATTATGTGTGGGAATACTTTGGAATAGATTTCCCATTTTTTTTTAAACATTGTCCAACAACTGGGGGGGGGGGGGGGTGGTAAAGTAAATCATGCCCGCCAGTAGGGGAACCCTGCATTAGAGGCTCAACTTGTGTTGACAATCCCGGGTATTCTGTCTGACTGTTATCACCCTGCAAAGGCCTACAGAAGTTGTTTTTGATGGTTGTATTTCCTGGTTAAAGAAGGGTAGCGGTGAACTCTGTGACTCCATGATGTTGGTAGATGAGGATGGAGAGAATAATGATCTCTTCAAGGTCAACCACATCCCCGACCCCCAGAACCAGAGACTGTTCCAGGTAGTTACCACATCCTCAGTATCAAAGACTGTTCCAGGTAGTTACTACATCCCCAGTACCAGAGACTGTTCCAGGTAGTTACCACATCCTCAGTATCAAAGACTGTTCCAGGTAGTTACTACATCCCCAGTACCAGAGACTGTTCCAGGTAGTTAGCACATCCCCAACCCTCAGTACCAGAGACTGTTCCAGGTAGTTACCACATCCCCAACCCTCAGTACCATAGACTGTTCCAGGTAGTTACCACATCCCCAACCCTCAGTACCAGAGACTATTCCAGGTGGTTACCACATCCCCAACCCTCAGTACCAGAGACTGTTCCAGGTGGTTACCACATCCCCAACCCTCAGTACCAGAGACTGTTCCAGGTAGTTACCCCATCCCCAACCCTCAGTACCAGAGCCTGTTCCAGGTAGTTACTACATCCCCAGTACCAGAGACTGTTCCAGGTAGTTACTACATCCCCAGTACCAGAGACTGTTCCAGGTAGTTACTACATCCCCAGTACCAGAGACTGTTCCAGGTAGTTACCACATCCCCAGTACCAGAGACTGTTCCAGGTAGTTACTACATCCCCAGTACCAGAGACTGTTCCAGGTAGTTACTACATCCCCAGTACCAGAGCCTGTTCCAGGTAGTTACTACATCCCCAGTACCAGAGACTGTTCCAGGTAGTTACCACATCCTCAGTACCAGAGACTGTTCCAGGTAGTTACTACATCCCCAGTACCAGAGACTGTTCCAGGTAGTTACCACATCCCCAGTACCAGAGACTGTTCCGTCTAGCTGTTCCTTTATCTGTATCTTTATCTTCACCCTAGTTGTTCCTTTATCTTCAGCCTGGCTGTTCCTTTATCTTCACCCTAGTTGTTCCTTTATCTTCACCCTAGTTGTTCCTTTATCTTCAGCCTGGCTGTTCCTTTATTTTCAGCCTGGCTGTTCCTTTATCTTCACCCTAGTTGTTCCTTTATCTTCAGCCTGGCTGTTCCTTTATTTTCAGCCTGGCTGTTCCTTTATCTTCACCCTAGTTGTTCCTTTATCTTCACCCTAGTTGTTCCTTTATCTTCAGCCTGGCTGTTCTTTTATCTTCACCCTAGTTGTTCCTTTATCTTCACCCTAGTTGTTCCTTTATTTTCAGCCTGGCTGTTCCTTTATCTTCACCCTAGTTGTTCCTTTATCTTCACCCTAGTTGTTCCTTTATCTTCAGCCTGGCTGTTCCCTAACTTCATCCTAGCAGTTAGTCTCATTTGACTGATCATTCAGACTGAAGTTTGATTCTGTCCTCATGTGACTGATCAACCCTGGCTGGAGCTTGATTATGTCCTCATGTGACTGATCAACCCTGGCTGGAGCTTGATTATGTCCTCATGTGACTGATCAACCCTGGCTGGAGCTTGATTATGTCCTCAGTTCCTGACTGCTGAGGAAAAGAGAAGTAGCAGCAGCTCCTGTGTTGTATGATACTGGAGATGTGGACGATTTGGTAAGTGTTATCTTTGCTGCAGTATTGTATGGGCGCTCTACCTGACTTGTGTGTGGTGCGATGTTGGAGTTCAAACATGGTTCTTCTTGGATGTGAGGTAGAAGACAAGGAGGGGGAGGAGGAGGAGGAAGGAGAAGAATGTGAACGTGCCCAAACAGTACAGATTCAGCCGTCCATCATTTATTTCATGAAATCTTATAAAACATACCCAGTTTGTACGTAATTAATACAATATTCTGCAAAATCCATTGAAACACAAACAAACAGCCCTGTGACTGATCTTGTATTGACTATTGCTTATGCTTGAGGTTTCACTTGATGGTAAATCAATGCAGACATATATGATCTCAATGAGGGAAATGTACACCCTTACACTAACCCTTAAACAACCTTTACACCCTGACCTTTACACCCTAACCCTCAAACTAATCCTAATCCATTAATTATCAACATCAATTTGGCCTCAATCATTTTAATAACGTGAAATCCATAAACGTGACAGTCCAAATCAAAATGTCCCCTTTAACAGACCCACTGATGGAACCGATCTAGGAAGCTGTGCTTGTTGAGCTCATAGAAGTCTGTTCCTTTAAAGATGGCATACTGGTCCTTTAAGGCCAGCTTCTCCAACACTTCCTGTTCCACGTCGGTCCCCATGGCGATCACCGTGGAGACTGCCTGGTTGTTTCGCATGGTGTCAACCCCCTCCTCCAGCCCCTTCCTCCCGGTGACGCCGTCAGTGATGAAGACGAAGTTGAGCTCGGCGTGGTGTCTGGTCTGGCGGACGTTGAGTCGCGTCAGAACGTGGTCTACGGTGTGTGAGATGGCCGCCCCCACCATAGAAGAAGACATGTCATGATAGTCCATGCTGGCCAGACCCTCTAGGATGGACGGAAGGTCGTGGGTCATGTGAAAGGCCAGGTGATGCTCAGCTTCTCCTCCGTACTGTAGCAGCGCCATGCGGGCTCCCTGGCGGTCGTTCTTGTCCTGCGCCAGCGTCAAGTGGTTCGCCAAGTGCTGGACAAAGTCACGGACTTGGTTGAAGTTCTCATGACCGAGACGCTCAGAACCGTCCAGAAGAAACACCAGATCAACAGGTCTGTCAATACACTGTGCCACCTCTGGTTCTGATGAAGGCAAAGTCAGTGAACGCTCAGTCATAGATTTTAGTTTGAAACCTTACCATTACTGTATAATGTAGTACAAATTGACCAATTTTGTATTTTGCCAGACAGTATAACTCGGATGAAAGACTAATCTTGTACAATGACAATAGAGTATACAGTAGCAAGTAAAAACGTACCTGTTACGCAGGGCAAGTCAGGGCAAACAATAACGGGCTCTAGAAGGGAAATGGAAAAAGGTTAGGTTCTACCTACAATTGGTGGTGGCATTACAAGCTCTTGACTGAGTCTGAGACATCCTGTCAGAGACACCCATCATGTCCTGTCTGAGACACCCATCATGTCCTGTCTGAGACACCCATCATGTCCTGCTCTAGTCTAGTAACACCAGTCAGAGACACCCATCTTGTCCTGTCTGAGACACCCATCATGTCCTGTCTGAGACACCCAACATGTCCTGTCTGAGACACCCATCATGTCCTGTCTGAGACATCCAACATGCCCTGTCAGAGACACCCATCATGTCCTGCTCTAGTCTAGTAGCACCAGTCAGACACCCATCATGTCCTGTCTGAGACACCCATCATGTCCTGTCTGAGACAACCATCATGTCCTGTCTGAGACAACCATCATGTCCTGTCTGAGACATCCATCATGTCATGCTCTAGTCTAGTAGCACCAGTCAGACACCTATCTTGTCCTGTCTCAGACACCCATCATGTCCTGTCTGAGACATCCATCATGTCCTGCTCTAGTCTAGTATCACCAGTCTGAGGCTCACCACCAATGGTCAGTACAACACGAGGATGAGACACCCATCATGTCCTGCTCTAGTCTAGTAGCCCCAGTCTGAGGCTCACCACCAATGGTCAGTACAACACCAGTCTGTTCTACCTACAATTGGTGGTGGCATTACAAGCTCTTGACTGAGTCTGAGACATCCTGTCAGAGACACCCATCATGTCCTGTCTGAGACACCCATCATGTCCTGTCTGAGACACCCATCATGTCCTGTCTGAGACACCCATCATGTCCTGCTCTAGTCTAGTAGCCCCAGTCTGAGGCTCACCACCAATGGTCAGTACAACACCAGTCTGTTCTACCTACAATTGGTGGTGGCATTACAAGCTCTTGACTGAGTCTGAGACATCCTGTCAGAGACACCCATCATGTCCTGTCTGAGACACCCATCATGTCCTGTCTGAGACACCCATCATGTCCTGTCTGAGACACCCATCATGTCCTGTCTGAGACACCCATCATGTCCTGTCTGAGACACCCAACATGTCCTGTCTGAGACACCCAACATGTCCTGTCTGAGACACCCAACATGTCCTGTCTGAGACACCCATCATGTCCTGTCTGAGACATCCAACATGTCCTGTCAGAGACACCCATCATGTCCTGCTCTAGTCTAGTAGCACCAGTCAGACACCCATCATGTCCTGTCTGAGACACCCATCATGTCCTGTCTGAGACACCCATCATGTCCTGTCTGAGACACCCATCATGTCCTGTCTGAGACACCCATCGTGTCCTGTCTGAGACAACCATCGTGTATTGTCTGAGACATCCATCATGTCCTGCTCTAGTCTAGTAGCACCAGTCAGACACCCATCTTGTCCTGTCTGAGACACCCATCATGTCCTGTCTGAGACACCCATCATGTCCTGTCTGAGACACCCATCATGTCCTGTCTGAGACACCCATCATGTCCTGCTCTAGTCTAGTAGCACCAGTCTGAGGCTCACCACCAATGGTCAGTACAACACCAGTCTGAGGTCAGTACAACACCAGTCTGAGGCTTACCACCAATGGTCAGTACAACACCAGTCTGAGGTCAGTACAACACGAGGATGAGGTCAGTACAACACGAGGATGAGGTCAGTACAACACGAGGATGAGGTCAGTACAACACGAGGATGAGGTCAGTACAACACGAGGATGAGGTCAGTACAACACGAGGATGAGGTCAGTACAACACGAGGATGAGGTCAGTACAACACCAGTCTGAGGTCAGTACAACACCAGTCTGAGGTCAGTACAACACCAGTCTGAGGTCAGTACAACTCCAGTCTGAGGTCAGTACAACACCAGTCTGAGGTCAGTACAACACCAGTCTGAGGTCAGTACAACACCAGTCTGAGGTCAGTACAACACCAGTCTGAGGTCAGTACAACACCAGTCTGAGGTCAGTACAACACCAGTCTGAGGTCAGTACAACACCAGTCTGAGGTCAGTACAACACCAGTCTGAGGTCAGTACAACACCAGTCTGAGGTCAGTACAACACCAGTCTGAGGTCAGTACAACACGAGGATGTTGACGTGTTTTATTATAGTTTTACTCCTTTTTCTCCCCAATTTCATGATATCCAACATGTAGTTAGTCTGTCAAATCGCTGCTACTCCCCGTATGGAATCGGGAGAGGCGAAGGTCGAGAGCCATGCATCCTCCGAAACACGACCCTGCCAAGTCACACTGCTTCTTGACACATTGCTCACTTAGTCCAGAAGCCAGTCTAATACACCGTAGAACTGGCGACCGTTTCGTGCATGCGCCCGGACCGCCACAGGAGTCACTAGAGCGCGATGGGACAAGAACATACGGCCAAACCCTACCCCAACCTGGACGACGCTGGGCCAATTGTGCACTGCTTTATGGGTCTCCCGGTTGCGGCCGGCTGCGACACAGCCCGCGATCGAACCTGGGTCTGTAGTGACGCCTCAAGCATTGCGACGCAGTGTCTTAGACCGCTGCGCCACTCGGGAGGCCAATATTGACATGTCTTAATTAAGACACCATCTCTTGCTTTAGGAGATACATTTATATTAATAATAGTCTCACCGGGGCAGAGCACCGACTCCATCCTGTCTATAAAGTTATCCGCCACCAGGTCAGCGAAACGTGTCATCCCCGTCACGCGATCATGCCTCTGGCATGCGATGGACTCGAGGCTCTCGTGCTGTCCCTCCCGGCCGAACATATCCCCGACCCCGATGGCGTTCACGTCCACGCTGGGGTCGTCGCAGAGGTAGGTCAGCAGAGAGTCATCATCCCGCGGGTCGAAGCGTCCGTCCGTGATGACCACGACCGACACCTGTTAAGAATGGAGTGTTAGACCACAGCAAGACAGAGTTCAGTTTCCCATCCACATGGGGGCAGCAGCGACCATGTTACAGATTATTTAGCCAGGTCTCAGACCCATGGATACTATATAGCAAGAACAGACAAAATCATAGGCTGGCTAAGTGGTTCACAGCACACCTTGGCTCTGGTCCGCCGGCTGTCCCTGATCAGGTGGTCATAGGCAAACTTCAGAGCGGAGGGAGTCCAGGTGCCCCCGGCTATCCACTGGAGGTTCTTCACAGCCACCTGCAAGTCAGAGATGGAGACTGTTAAGCCTGCTGAGCTAAAGGCATTGCATAGCTTGCGGAGTAATGCCAGTCACTGAACCAGCTGCACGGACCTTGAAGGCAGAGATGGAGTCTATGTTGGAGTCATTAAGTCGGATGGCCTCGAATGTCCCGTTGTGACTGTACTGCACAACACCAACCCTGGTTCCTGAGGAGAGTAGAGGCATCTATGAGAATGTCTGTACATGGGAACCAGAAGTGGTTTGGTGAACCATGCAGATGTGATGAGTCATCTTCCATGAGACTTTATTGCTCAGGCTTTAGTTCAGCAGACCCATGCAGGTTTTAAACCAGTCTGTCACACAGGTAGTTAGAAAGGGCTGTACCTAAAGAGGCCATCTTTTACCTGTCTCTGAATGTGGGTGTGTTGCCATGGATCCCAGCCTGTTGATGGTGTTGATGACAAAGTTCTTCTCCAGGGTGAAGTTGGTCAGACCCACTGACTCTGAGCTGTCAATCACAAACACAATGTCCAGCGCCCCGCATCTCTTCTCACAGTCTGCAGGGGCAACACAGAAACAGGATGGATTAGGAGCAGCATTGGAAACTTGCACGGTTTTAAATCTTCATACATATCATATTCACCAAAATGTCAGTAAATTCAATACAATGTCATTGTCCCTCAAGGGGAAATTTCATTTGGCGTATCTACACATAGAAGACTACATACCTGGATATCATCATCACTTACCACAACAACCACCTGACATCACAGTCCTAAGTCATCATCACTTACCACAACAACCACCTGACATCACAGTCCTAAATCGTCATCACTTACCACAACAACCACATGACATCACAGTCCTAAGTCATCATCACTTACCACAACAACCACATGACATCACAGTCCTAAGTCATCATCACTTACCACATGACATCACAGTCCTAAATCATCACCACTTACCACATGACATCACAGTCCTAAGTCATCATCACTTACCACGTGACATCACAGTCCTAAGTTATCATCACTTACCACATGACATCACAGTCCTAAATCGTCATCACTTACCACAATAACCACATGACATCACAGTCCTAAATCATCATCACTTACCACATGACATCACAGTCCTAAGTCATCATCACTTACCACAACAACCACATGACATCACAGTCCTAAGTCATCATCACTTACCACAACAACCACATGACATCACAGTCCTAAGTCATCATCACTTACCACAACAACCACATGACATCACAGTCCTAAGTCATCATCACTTACCACATGACATCACAGTCCTAAATCATCACCACTTACCACATGACATCACAGTCCTAAGTCATCATCACTTACCACCTGACATCACAGTCCTAAGTTATCATCACTTACCACATGACATCACAGTCCTAAATCGTCATCACTTACCACAACAACCACATGACATCACAGTCCTAAATCATCATCACTTACCACATGACATCACAGTCCTAAGTCATCATCACTTACCACAACAACCACATGACATCACAGTCCTAAGTCATCATCACTTACCACAACAACCACATGACATAACAGTCCTAAGTCATCATCACTTACCACATGACATCACAGTCCTAAATCATCACCACTTACCACATGACATCACAGTCCTAAGTCATCATCACTTACCACATGACATCACAGTCCTAAGTCATCATCACTTACCACATGACATCACAGTCCTAAGTCATCATCACTTGCCACATGACATCACAGTCCTAAGTTATCATCACTTACCACATGACATCACAGTCCTAAATCGTCATCACTTACCACAACAACCACATGACATCACAGTCCTAAATCATCATCACTTACCACATGACATCACAGTCCTAAGTCATCATCACTTACCACAACAACCACATGACATCACAGTCCTAAGTCATCATCACTTACCACAACAACCACATGACATCACAGTCCTAAGTCATCATCACTTAACACAACAACCACATGTCTCTCTGATGTAGCTCATAACATCACAGTCCTAAATCATCATCACTTACCACAACAACCACATGTCTCTCTGATGTAGCTCATAACATCACAGTCCTAAATCAAAGCAGATCAGTATTATAAACAAACACAAACAGACACAACAGGAACAGGTCAGTAGTATTATTATCCATGAGAGCACCAGCTGTTCTGGACGACTGTGTGATCACGCTCTCCGCAGCCGATGTGAGTAAGACCTTTAAACAGGTCAACATTCACAAGGCCGCAGGGCCAGACGGATAACCAGGATGTGTACTCCGAGCATTCACTGACCAACTGGCAAGTGTCTTCACTGATGTGTTATTTACTGCTGCTCTTTAATGATTTGTTATTCTTATCTCTTACTTTTTGGGGTTGGGGGTTCTTAAAACTGCATTGTTGGTGAGGGCTTGTAAATAAGCATTTCACTGTAAGGTCTACCTACACCTGTTGTAATCGGCGCATGTGACAAATAAACTTTGATTTGATTAATCAGATATGACACTATAGGATCAGATCAGTAGTATTATTGATCAGTAGTATTATTTATCAGTAGTATTATTGATCAGATATGACACCATAGGATCAGATCTGCAGTATTATTGACCAGTAGTATTATTGATCAGTAGTATTATTGATCAGATATGTCACTATATGATCAGATCAGTAGTATTATTGATCAGTAGTATTATTGATCAGATATGACACCATAGGATCAGATCAGTAGTATTATTGATCAGTAGTATTATTGATCAGATATGACACCATAGGATCAGATCAGTAGTATTATTGATCAGTAGTACTATTGATCAGTAGTATTATTGATCAGATATGACACTATAGGACCAGATCAGTAGTATTATTGATCAGTAGTATTATTGATCAGTAGTATTATTGATCAGATATGACACCATAGGATCAGATCAGTAGTATTATTGATCAGTAGTATTATTGATCAGTAGTATTATTGATCAGTAGTATTATTGATCAGTAGTATTATTGATCAGTAGTATTAATGATCAGATATGACACTATAGGATCAGATCAGTAGTATTATTGACCAGTAGTATTATTCATCAGATATGACACCATAGGATCAGATCAGTAGTACTATTGATCAGTAGTATTATTGATCAGTAGTATTATTGATCAGTAGTATTATTGATCAGTAGTATTAATAATCAGATATGACATTATAGGATCAGATCAGTAGTATTATTGATCAGTAGTATTAATGATCAGATATGACATTATAGGATCAGATCAGTAGTATTATTGATCAGTAGTATTATTGATCAGATATGACACTGTAGGATCAGATCAGTAGTATTATTGATCAGTAGTATTATTGATCAGTGGTATTATTGATCAGATATTCCACTATATGATCAGATCAGTAGTATTATTGATCAGTAGTATTATTTATCAGTAGTATTATTGATCAGTAGTATTATTCATTGGATATGACACGATAGGATCAGATCAGTAGTATTATTGATCAGTAGTGTTAAACAGGTATGACACTATAGGATCAGATCAGTAGTATTATTGATCAGTAGTATTATTGATCAGTAGTGTTAAACAGGTATGACACTATATGATCAGATCAGTAGTATTATTGATCAGTAGTATAATTCATCGGATATGACACGATAGGAACAGATCGAATCTCTTCATATCATGATGTTTTTAATATAAAGTTTATACAGTTGACTTACAGAAAGGCCAGGGTCTCCCTCTGGTCCAGGATTACCCTGTAAGAAAAATGTACCGATCGGTAAACAGACATTGGGGCGGCAGGTAGCTTAGTGTTGGGCCAGTAACCGAAAGGTTGCTCGATCGAATCCCTGAACTGACAAGGTAAAAATCTGTCGTTCTGCCCCTGAACAGGGCAGTTAACCCACTGTTCCTAGGCCGTCATCGTAAATAAGAATTAGTTCTTAACTGACTTGCCTAGTTAAATAAAGGATAAATAAAAATGAAGTGGAGCTTGAACAGTAAGTAAAATGGTCTTCTGCTGTCTGATCAGAGTCAGAGTAACGCAGGCAGCCGGTGATGTGTCCTGTGGTAGTATACTTACAGGAGCTCCAGGGCCTCCTCTGGATCCTCTCCTCCCATTCACTCCCTGTTGACCTGGATGTCCCTGGACAACAATAACACAAAGACAGGTTCTTCAGTGAGCCCAAACACATGTTACTCAGCTGGGTTAGCTCACCACTTCTCAAGAATAGAACACAAACATGTTCTTTAGAGCACTGATTCCTTCCTTCCAGAATGCTCTAAGGTTAGCAGCTGCCAAGGTAACCCTGGACTTCACCTCTTAAAGACGCACTCTGGGATCTTATGCACAACATTCCTAACATATTGCACAAATTGGATGACGTAGTATTTATTAAGGATCCTCATTAGCTCTTCCTCCAAACAAATGAATTGAATCAAGTCAAACAGTACATGTAACATTATTACATTAGTACATATCTTTAAATACAACGTTTATAATACCACCATTCTGTATGTGTAGAGTGTGTGTGCTAGCGTGTGTGTCTGTGCCTGTTTGTGTCTCTTCACAGTCCCCGCTGTTCCATCAGGTTCCATCAGGTGTATTTTTACCTGTTTTTTAAATCTGATTCTACTGCTGCATCAGTTACCTGATGTGGAATAGAGTTCCATGTAGTCATGTATCTATGTAGTACTGTGGAATAGAGTTCCATGTAGTCATGGCTCTATGTAGTACTGTGGAATAGAGTTCCATGTAGTCATGGCTCTATGTAGTACTGTGGAATAGAGTTGCATGTAGTCATGGTTCTATGTAGTACTGTGGAATAGAGTTCCATGTAGTCATGGTTCTATGTAGTACTGTGTGCCTCCCAGAGTCTATTCTGGACTTGGGGACTGTGAAGAGACCTCTGGTGGCATGTCTTGTGGGGTATGTATGGGTGTCTGAACTGTGTGCTAGTAATTTAGACAGACAGCTCTGTGTATTCAACATGCCAATACCTCTCATAAATACAAGTAGTGATGAAGTCCATCTCTCCTCCACTTTGAGCGAGGAGAGATTGACATGCATAGTATTAATATTAGCTCTCTGTGTACGTTAGAAGGCCAGCTGTGCTGCCCTGTTCTGAACCAACTGGAATTTTCCTAAGTCCCTTTTTGTCTTACCTGACCACACGACTGAACAGTAGTCCAGGTGCCACAAAACTAGGACCTGTAGGACCTGCCTTGTTGATAATGTTGTTAAGAAGGTAGAAATTAGGGCCTGTAGGACCTGCCTTGTTGATAGTGCTGTTAAGAAGGTAGAAACTAGGGCCTGTAGGACCTGCCTTGTTGATAGTGCTGTTAAGAAGGTAGAAACTAGGACCTGCCTTGTTGATAGTGATGTTAAGAAGGTAGAAACTAGGGCCTGTAGGACCTGCCTTGTTGATAGTGTTGTTAAGAAGGTAGAAACTAGGGCCTGTAGGACCTGCCTTGTTGATAGTGCTGTTAAGAAGGTAGAAACTAGGGCCTGTTGGACCTGCCTTGTTGATAGTGCTGTTAAGAAGGTAGAAACTAGGGCCTGTAGGACCTGCCTTGTTGATAGTGCTGTTAAGAAGGTAGAAACTAGGGCCTGTAGGACCTGCCTTGTTGATAGTGCTGTTAAGAAGGTAGAAACTAGGACCTGCCTTGTTGATAGTGATGTTAAGAAGGTAGAAACTAGGGCCTGTAGGACCTGCCTTGTTGATAGTGTTGTTAAGAAGGTAGAAACTAGGGCCTGTAGGACCTGCCTTGTTGATAGTGCTGTTAAGAAGGTAGAAACTAGGGCCTGTTGGACCTGCCTTGTTGATAGTGTTGTTAAGAAGGTAGAAACTAGGGCCTGTAGGAACTGCCTTGTTGATAGTGTTGTTAAGAAGGTAGAAACTAGGACCTGCCTTGTTGACAGTGTTGTTAAGAAGGTAGAAACTAGGACCTGCCTTGTTGACAGTGTTGTTAAGAAGGTAGAAACTAGGGCCTGTAGGACCTGCCTTGTTGATAGTGTTGTTAAGAAGGTAGAAACTAGGGCCTGTAGGACCTGCCTTGTTGATAGTGTTGTTAAGAAGGTAGAAACTAGGGCCTGTAGGACCTGCCTTGTTGATAGTGTTGTTCAGAAGGTAGAAACTAGGGCCTGTAGGACCTGCCTTGTTGATAGTGTTGTTAAGAAGGTAGAAACTAGTGCCTGTAGGACCTGCCTTGTTGATAATGCTATTAAGGTAGAAACTAGGGCCTGTAGGACCTGCCTTGTTGATAATGTTGTTAAGAAAGTAGAAACTAGGGCCTGTAGGACCTGCCTTGTTGATAGTGTTGTTAAGAAGGTAGAAACTAGGGCCTGTAGGACCTGCCTTGTTGATAGTGCTATTAAGGTAGAAACTAAGGCCTGTAGGACCTGCCTTGTTGATAATGTTGTAAAGAAGGTTGAAACTAGGGCCTTTAGGACCTGCCTTGTTGATAGTGCTGTTAAGAAGGCAGAGCAGCTCTTTATTATAGACCGACTTCTCCACATCTTAGTTACTGTTGTATCAACATGTTTTGACCATGACAGTTTACAATCCAGGGTTACTCCAAGCAGTTTAGTCTCCTCAACTTGCTCAATTTCTAAATTATTTATTACAAGATTTAGTTGAGGTTTGGTGTTTAGTGAATGATTTCACAAAATTAGGACTAACTTATTTCTTGGCACCCATTCTGAAACTGACTGCAGATCTTTGTTAAGTGTTGCAGTCATTTCACTTGCTGTGGTAGCTGACGTGTAGTGTTGAGTCCACAGCATACATATTCTTGACAACTGAATCTTCAGAACACTGACTCAGTTCTCAAGAATATTTATCTTAGGCTTGGCAACTATCAAAGCAAATCCTAGGCTAACCATCCACATTAATGGATATAAACTAATCCAAGTGTATATTCAGCTGTTCATGACAGCAGCTGGAGCTTACCGGTTCACCGTTTGGACCTTTCATCCCAGCTTCTCCTTTGTTACCACAATTCCCTCTGCTTCCCCAAGGGCCTGGACGTCCATTGTTCCCTCTAGCTCCCTGACAGACAAACAGACAGAACAGCATCACAGTACAACAGTATTGTGAACTCTTGAGCTGACGACATTCATCTTGTCAAACGGTACCGTTTCTCCTCTTAGTCCCGGATAGTTGAACCCATCTCTTCCTTTGTCACCCTAAAACACAGAAGAAGATTAACTACATTACACTGTGGGAAGTGTCCACTAACTACATTACACTGTGGGAAGTGTCCACTAACTACAGTACACTGTGGGAAGTGTCCACAAACTACATTACACTGTGGGAAGTGTGTCCACTTTACTGACCAATAGTCTTTCACTCTTTCAAAATTTTTATAAGAAATAACTCAACCCAGGATCTATAATATAACCCAACCCTGCCTTTGGTCCATGATCTATATAACTCAACCCTAACTTTGGTCCATGATCTATATAACTCAACCCCACCGTTGGTCCATGATCTATATAACTCAACCCTAACTTTGGTCCATGATCTATATAACTCAACCCCACCGTTGGTCCATGATCTATATAACTCAACCCCACCTTTGGTCCAAACCTATTTTATAACCCAACCCCACCTTTGGTCCAGGATCTATATAACTCAACCCCACCTTTGGTCCATGATCTATATAACTCAACCCCACCTTTGGTCCATGATCTATATAACTCAACCCCACCTTTTTTCCAGGATCTATATTATAACCTAACCCCACCTTTGGTCCATGATCTATATAACTCAACCCCACCTTTGGTCCAGGATCTATATAACTCAACCCCACCTTTGGTCCACGATCTCCATGGGGTCCAGTCTGTCCAGGATCACCAGGCTCTCCAGCAGTTCCCTGTAACACAGAGATGCCATACGGAATACTATATGCATAAAGAATTCAAATAAAGAAAAATATGATATACCCACATGGCAGTCATAGTCACTGAAATACATAGGTATAGACTACCGTCAATAAATAAACAATTCCAGAAATGTAGATGTATTTATTTAACCTTTACTTAGACGAGAAGACTGTCACAGTATGCTCAAAATGTAGACATGGCAACATGTATTCTGACTAGTAGTAGTAGAAGTAGGAGAACTAGACCAGTAGTACTACTACTACTACTACTAGTAGAAGACTGTCGCAGTATGCTCAAAATGTAGACATGGCAACATGTATTCTGACTAGTAGTAGTAGAAGTAGGAGAACTAGACCAGTAGTACTACTACTACTACTACTAGTAGAAGACTGTCGCAGTATGCTCAAAATGTAGACATGGCAACATGTATTCTGACTAAACAAAAGGTACAAAACAGGAGGATATCATAGAATAGAGTAGAGTGGTAGAAGTAGACCAGTAGTAGCAGTAGTAGGATAGTAGTACTAGTAGTAGAAGTACTTCTACTACTAGTAGTAGTATAAGTAGGCCAGTAGTAGTAGTAGTAGTAGTAGTAGAAGTAGTAGTAGTAGTAGTAGTAGTATTAGAAGTAGTGGTAGAAGTAGACTAGTAGTAGTAGTAGTAGTAGTAGACTAGTAGTAGTAGAAGTAGTAGTAGTACTAGTAGTAGAAGTAGACTAGTAGTAGTTGTAGTAGTAGAAGTTGACTAGTAGTAGTAGTAGTAGAAGTAGACTAGTAGTAGTAGAAGTAGGATAACTAGACCAGTAGTAGTAGTACTAGTAGTACTAGTAGTACTACTACTACTACTACTAGTAGAAGACTGTCGCAGTATGCTCAAAATGTAGACATGGCAACATGTATTCTGACTAAACAAAAGGTACAAAACAGGAGGATATCATAGAATAGAGTAGAGTGGTAGAAGTAGACCAGTAGTAGCAGTAGTAGGATAGTAGTACTAGTAGTAGAAGTAGGATAGTAGAAGTAGTAGAAGTAGGATAGTAGTAGTAGAAGTAGGATAGTAGTACTAGTAGTAGTAGTAGAAGTAGAAGTAGTAGTAGTAGAAGTAGAAGTAGACTAGTGGTAGTAGTAGTAGTAGTAGTAGATCAGTAGTAGACCAGTAGTAGTAGTAGTAGTAGAAGTAGACCAGTAGTAGTAGAAGTAGAAGTAGACCAGTAATAGTTGTAGTAGTAGTAGTAGAAGTAGTAAAAGTAGACGAGTAGTAGCAGTAGTAGTAGTAGAAGTAGGATAGTAGTAGTAGTAGTAGTAGTGGTAGTAGTAGTAGTAGACTAGTAGTAGTAGACTAGTCTACTAGTAGTAGTAGTAGTAGAAGTAGACTAGTAGACTAGTAGTAGTAGACTAGCAGTAGTAGTAGTACTAGTAGTAGTAGAAGTAAACAAGTAGTAGTATTAGAAGTAGACTAGTAGTAGTAGCACTAGTAGTAGTAGTAGAAGTAGGCCAGTAGTAGTAGTAGTAGTAGTAGTAGAAGTAGTAGTAGTAGTAGGAGTATTAGAAGTAGAAGTAGTGGTAGAAGTAGACTAGTAGTAGTAGTAGTAGTAGTAGTAGTAGTAGACCAGTAGTAGTAGTAGTAGTAGTAGTAGAAGTAGTAGTAGACTAGTAGTAGTAGTAGTAGTAGAAGTAGTAGTAGTTCTAGTAGTAGAAGTAGACTAGTAGTAGTAGTAGTAATAGAAGTAGACTAGTAGTAGTAGTAGAAGTGGTAGGAGTAAGAGTAGACATAGACTAGTAGTAGTAGTAGTAGACTAGTAGCAGTAGAAGTAGTAGTAGTACTACTAGTAGTAGTAGTAGTAGTAGTAGAAGTAGACTAGTAGTAGTAGAAGTAGGAGAACTAGACCAGTAGTAGTAGTAGTAGTACTACTAATAGTAGTAGTAGTAGTAACATAGAGTAGAGTGATAGAAGTAGACCAGTAGTAGCAGAAGTAGGATAGTAGTACTACTAGTAGTAGTAGTAGAAGTAGAAGTAGTAGTAGTAGAAATAGAGGTAGAAGTAGACTAGTAGTAGTAGTAGACCAGTAGTAGTAATACTAGTACTAGTAGTAGAAGTAGTAGCAGTAGTAGTAGAAGTGGTGGTAATAGTAGTAGTAATAGTAGTAGTAGTTGTAGTAGAAGTAGACTAGTAGTAGTAGTAGAAGTAGTAGTAGTAGTAGTAGTAGAAGTAGTAGACTAGTAGTAGTAGCAGTAGTAGTCGAAGAAGTAGTAGTATTAGAGGTATTAGTAGTAGTAGTAGTAGTAGTAGTAGTAGTAGTAGTATAAGTAGTAGAAGTAGACTAGTAGTAGTAGTAGATCAGTAGGTGTAGTACTAGTAATAGTAGTAGTACTAGTAGTAGTAGTAGTAGTAGTAGTAGAAGTAGACTAGTAGTAGTAGTTGTAGAAATAGTAGTAGTAGATCAATAGTAATAGTAGTAGCAGTAGACTAGTAGAAGTAGACCAGTAGTAGTAGTTGTAGTAGAAGTAGACTACTAGTAGTAGTAGAAGTAGTAGTAGTAGTAGATCAGTAGTAGTAGTAGTAGTAGACTTGTAGAAGTAGACCAGTAGTCGTAGTAGTAGAAGTAGAAGTAGACCAGTAGAAGTAGTAGTAGTAGTAGTAGAAGTAGGAATAGACCAGTAGTAGTAGTAGTAGTAGGAGAAGTAGACCAGTAGTAGTAGTAGTTGTAGAAGTAGACCAGTAGTAGTAGAAGTAGAAGTAGACCAGTAATAGTTGTAGTAGTAGTAGTAGTAGTAGTAAAAGGAGACGAGTAGTAGCAGTAGTAGTATTAGTAGTAGACCAGTAGTAGTAGCAGTAGTAGTAGTAGTAGTAGTAGTAGACTAGTAGTAGTAGAAGTAGACCAGTAGTAGTAGTAGTAGTAGTAGTAGTAGTAGTAGACTAGTAGTAGTAGAAGAATGGTAGTAGTAGAAGTAGACTAGTAATAGTAGTAGAAGTAGTATAAATAAAGTTGTAGTAAACAATACGATCAGAACAGGAGGACATCTTAGAGTACATTGGTAGTATAGTAGTAGTAGTAAACTAGTAGTTGACTAGTAGTAGGAGTAGTAACATTAGTAGTAGTAACAGTAGTAGTAGCAACATTAGTAGTAGTACTACTACTAGTAGTAGTATCAGTAGTAACAGTAATATTGGTATAGTAGTAACATTAGTAACTTTAGTAGTGGTACTAGTAGAGTAGTAGCACTAGTAATAGTAGTTGGGTAGTGGTAGTAATAGCAACTGTAGCGTTGTAGTTGTAGTAGTAGTAACAGTAGTATTAGTGTAGTAGTAGCAGTAGTAACAGTAGTTGGCTAGTGTTAGTAATAGCAGCTGTAGAGTTGTAGTTGTAGAAGAGCAGTAGCAGCAGTATTAGCAGTAGACTAGTAGTATTATTAGTCGTGGGAGCAGTAGAGTAGTAGCAATAGTACCAATATTAGTAGTGTAGTACTAGAGTAGTAGTAGTACATAAGTAGTGTAGTAGTATCATAGTAGTAGTAGTAGTAGTGGTAGTATACTAGTAGTATTGTAGTAGTCGTAGTAGTAGTTGTAATATTAGTATAGTAGTAGTAGCAGTAGCGGTAGAGTAGTGTGCAGTAGTAGAGTATTAGTATTATTATTAGTAGAAATAGCAGTAGTACTAGTGGAGAAGTAGTAGTAGTTGTAGTGGTAGTGGTAGTAACAGTAGTAGAGTTGTAGTCTCAGAAGTAATAGTAGTTGTTGTCGAGTAGATTTAGTAGTATATTAGTAGTAGTAGTAGTAGTAGTAAAGTGGTAGGAGTAGCATTAGTCACCAGTAGATTAGTAACAGCAGTAGTAGTAGTAGAGTTGTATTAGTAGTGTAATACTAGAGTACATTAGTAGGTTGTAGTAGTAGGAATAGTAGTAGTAGTTATTAGTAGTATTTCAGTAGGCATCATAGTAGTGGTAGTTGTAGAGTATTAGTAAAGTAGTTGTAGCAGTGGAGTTGTGGTAGAGCAGTATCAGTATTAGTAGTAACAGTAGTAGAGTAGCAGTAGTAGTAGCAGCGTAGTAGCAGTTGTATTAGTGGTAGTAGTAGTAGTAGTAGTAGTAGTGGAGTAGTAGTAGTAACAGTAGTTGTAGTAGTCGTCGTAGAAGTAGTATTGTAGCAGTAGCTACAGTAGTAGTAGTAGAGTAGTAGTAGTAGTAGTAGTAGTTTCGTAGCAGTGGCAATAGAAGTAGCAGTAGCAGATTAGTAGTTTAGTAGTGACAATACAATACAATAGTAGAGTAGCAATAGTAGTAGCAGTAGCAGATTAGTAGTTTAGTATGGACAATACAACAACATTAGTAGTAGCAGTATAGTATAAGCATTAGCAGATTAGTAGATTAGTAGTGACAATACAATAACAATTGTAGTAGCAGTAGAGTAGTATAAGCAGTAGCAGTAGCAGATTAGTAGATTAGTAGTTTATTAGATTAGCAGATTAGCAGTTTATTAGATTAGCAGATTAGGAGATTAGTAGTTTATTAGATTAGCAAATTAGTAGATTAGTAGTTTATTAGATTAGCAGATTAGCAAATTAGCAGATTAGCAGATAAAAAGATTAGCAGATTAGTAGATTAGCAGATTAGTAGTTTATTAGATTAGCAGATTAGTAGTTTATTAGATTAGCAGATTAGTAGATTAGTAGATTATTAGATTAGCAGATTAGTAGATTAGTAGATTAGCAGATTAGTAGATTGGTAGTTTATTAGATTAGCAGATTAGTAGTTTATTAGATTAGCAGATTAGTAGATTGGTAGTTTATTAGATTAGCAGATTAGTAGTTTATTAGATTAGCAGATTAGTAGATTAGCAGATTAGTAGATTCGCAGATTAGTAGATCAGTAGTTTATTAGATTAGCAGATTAGTAGATTAGTAGTTTATTAGATTAGCAGATTAGTAGATTAGTAGTTTATTAGATTAGCAGATTAGTAGTTTATTAGATTAGCAGATAAATAGATTATTAGATTAGTAGATTAGCAGTGACAATATATTAACAATAGTAGAGTAGGAGTCGTAGAGTAGTATTTCTAGTAGAAGCATTAGTAATAGTAGCAACATACGATCTGTCCATCTGGCCCATTATCTCCTTGATGTCCTCTTGGACCGGGCAGCCCTGGACCTCCCTAAACAAACAGAGGGAGGACACACACACACACACACACACACACACACACACACACACACACACACACACACACACACACACACACACACACACACACACGCAATGTTCTATGAAAGAAGGAGTGTACTGTATTTTAGTGGAGAAACTCCCCATGTTGTCTGTTTCCCTGAGAGTTACTGCTGAATCATGTCCCCAGAATGCAATGCAAAATTATCCTCTGCTCCCCCACCATTAGAGGTTAAGCTTCTCTGACCTTAGATCCTTTGGGGCCGAGATCCCCATGAAGACCTGGCTTCCCCTGTAGACCAGGTTCACCCTGGGAATGGCAGAATACATGTTAGCCTTTGTTTGACCTCACAATATTCATGGTCAAATATTTACACAAACAGACATCATATTTTCAGTCAGCCATTGTTCTTCTTATGGGCAGTTTGCCTGGAATGTGTCTGAATGCCGCAGGAACTGAAACAGACGGTATTTCATCTATTGGTATTACAGCATGGACACTCTTGGAAATGAAGGTTCCCATGGGAGAAGCCTTTTTAAGAACCCTTTTGGGTTCCATGTAGGATATCTAGAAGCTATTAGGATGTAGGTGGAAGAAACATTTCTAAGACTGTAGCATAACATTCCTATGTAATATCTACTGTATCACACAACTCTGTAGGCATAGCAGAAGCTTAGAGGTGTGAACGGTGACGGACCTTGCCTCCTTTAGGTCCGCCTGGTCCGTTAAGTCCCTTAAGTCCAGGGTCTCCTGGACGCCCCTAACGACAGACATATAAACAATATTTATTGTTTGACAAAGGTCATCCCTTTGCATTTAATATTTAACTTATCATTTCAGAATGGATCACTTAGCCAAGTTTGCGTACAGGTTGGCTTTTTGGTCCCGGTTCACCGTTGAGTCCCTGAAAGAATTAGGAATCAGTTAGTTTAGAATGAAGAAATACAGCACTACTGAACTACAGCACTACTGAACTACTGAACTACAGCACTACAGCACTACAGCACTACAGCACAATTGAACTACAGCACTACTGAACTACAGCACTACTGAACAACAGCACTACTGAACTACCTAACTACAGCACTACTGAACTACAGCACTACTGAACTACAGCACTACAGCACTACAGCACTACTGAATTACTGAACTACAGCACTACTGAACAACAGCACTACTGAACTACCTAACTACAGCACTACTGAACTACAGCACTACTGAACTACAGCACTACTGAACTACAGCACTACAGCACTACAGCACTACAGCACTACTGAACTACAGCACTACTGAACTAAAGCACTACTGAACTAAAGCACTACTGAACTACAGCACTACTGAACTAAAGCACTACTGAACAACAGCACTACTGAACTACAGCACTACTGAACTAAAGCACTACTGAACAACAGCACCACTGAACTACCTAACTACAGCACTACTGAACTACAGCACTACTGAACTACAGCACTACTGAACTAAAGCACTACTGAACTACAGCACTACAGCACTACTGAATTACTGAACTACAGCACTACTGAACAACAGCACTACTGAACTACCTAACTACAGCACTACTGAACTACAGCACTACTGAACTACAGCACTACTGAACTAAAGCACTACTGAACTACAGCACTACAGCACTACTGAACTACTGAACTAAAGCACTACTGAACTACTGAACTACAGCACTACTGAACTACAGCACTACTGAACTAAAGCACTACTGAACTAAAGCACTACTGAACTAAAGCACTACTGAACTACAGCATTACTGAACTACAGCACTACTGAACTACTGAACTAGTGAACTACAGCACTACAGGACTACTGAACTACAGCACTACTGAACTACAACACTACTGAACTACTGCACTACTGAACTACAACACTACTGAACTACAGCACTACTGAACTACTGCACTACTGAACTACAACACTACTGAACTACTGCACTACTGAACTACAACACTACTGAACTACAGCACTACTGAACTACAGCACTACTGAAGTACTGCACTACTGAACTACAACACTACTGAAATACAGCACTACTGAACTACTGCACTACTGAACTACAACACTACTGAACTACAGCACTACTGAACTACAGCACTACTGAACTACAACACTACTGAACTACTGCACTACTGAACTACAACACTACTGAACTACAGCACTACAGCACTACTGAACTACAACACTACTGAACTACTGCACTACTGAACTACAACACTACTGAACTACAGCACTACTGAACTACTGCACTACTGAACTACAACACTACTGAACTACAACACTACTGAACTACAGCACTACTGAACTACAACACTACTGAACTACTGCACTACTGAACTACAACACTACTGAACTACTGCAGTACTGAACTACAGCACTACTGAACTACTGAACTACAGTACTACTGAACTACTCAACTACTCAACTACTGATCTACAGCATTACTGAACTACAGCACTACTGAACTACAACACTACTGAACTACTGCACTACTGAACTACAACACTACTGAACTACAGCACTACTGAACTACTGAACTACTGCACTACTGAACTACTGAACTACTCAACTACTGATCTACAGCACTACTGAACTACAGCACTACTGAACTACTAAACTACAGTACTACTGAACTACTGAACTACTCAACTACTGATCTACAGCACTACTGAACTACAGTACTACTGAACTAATGACCTACTGAACTACTCAACTACTGAACTACATCATTACTGAACTACAGCACTACTGAACTATAGCACTACTGAACTTCTGAACTACAGTACTACTGAACTAATGAACTACTCAACTACTGAACTACTCAACTACTGAACGGTTAATGACAAGGATAGCCAGGTCTATGTAAGTCACTCACTGGTATTCCCTTCCTTCCTGGTGAGCCTGGAATCCCAGGACTTCCTGGATAACTCTGAAAGGAAGAGGAAAGATTAGATGATTTATCAATGTGATAACAAGTGGCTCTTCACGCTGTCTTCCGAGAGAGAATCCTTCTTGAGCTGTGATGTCGTTAGCTAGTGCACATTAAATCTGCATGATTGTCTTGTTTCTGTTAGGTCCAGGTAAGAGTGTGTTATGATGTCGTTACTGTACCGGTGGTCCAGCTTCTCCAAGAGGGCCAGTGGGACCTGGCTTTCCATTATGACCAGGGTCTCCCTAGGAATATCAGCATCACACATTAAACACACTAGTCTATAAAACACTGTACATAAACTAGGTTTAGTAAACCCACTAGTCTATAAAACACTGTACATAAACTAGGTTTAGTAAACCCACTAGTCTATAAAACACTGTACATAAACTAGGTTTAGTAAACCCACTAGTCTATAAAACACTGTACATAAACTAGGTTTAGTAAACACACTGGTCTATAAAACACTGTACATAAACTAGGTTTAGTAAACCCACTAGTCTATAAAACACTGTACATAAACTAAGTTTAGTAAACCCACTAGTCTATAAAACACTGTACATAAACTAGGTTTAGTAAACCCACTAGTCTATAAAACACTGTACATAAACTGAGTCTGGAGTTTCTGTAGTACAGAAGGTATTGTAGTAGCCTTGACAGACTGAAGGTTCTCTCAGGTACCTTCTCTCCATTGTCACCGGCCAGTCCCATATCACCAGCACTTCCTGGATAACCATCTGGGCCCTTTCAAAAAACATCAGAGACAATTACTTTTTATCACAACATTTTACTGCATTCATTATTGTGTTTGTGTGTGTGTGTGTGTGTGTGTGTGTGTGTGTGTGTGTGTGTGTGTGTGTGTGTGTGTGTGTGTGTGTGTGTGTAGGACAACGTTTTACTGACCCTTTCTCCTGGATCTCCTTTACAACCATAAGTTCCGATTCGACCAATTTTACCCTGAGAATTAACACAGAAAAGATTCCTATTAGGTTCAACATGATTCAACACTCCTGTATAGACCCAATGGACCTGTACCAGTGTGCCAGGTCAGTGGTCATCTTCATTGAGTTGATAGCTCATGTTTCAGTCTCAGGGCTCCCCTTGGCTCGTGTTTCAGTCTCAGGGCTCTCCTTAGTTTGTGTTTCAGTCTCAGGGCTCCCCTTGGCTCCTGTTCTAGTCTCAGGGCTCCCCTTGGCTCGTGTTTCAGTCTCAGGGCTCCCCTTGGCTCCTGTTACAGTCTCAGGGCTCCCCTTGGCTCCTGTTACAGTCTCAGGGCTCCCCTTGGCTCCTGTTACAGTCTCAGGGCTCCCCTTGGCTCCTGTTACAGTCTCAGGGCTCCCCTTGGCTTGTGTTTCAGTCTCAGGGCTCCCCTTGGCTCCTGTTACAGTCTCAGGGCTCCCATTGGCTTGTGTTTCAGTCTCAGGGCTCCCCTTGGCTCCTGTTACAGTCTCAGGGCTCCCATTGGCTCGTGTTTCAGTCTCAGGGCTCCCCTTGGCTCCTGTTACAGTCTCAGGGCTCCCCTTGGCTCCTGTTACAGTCTCAGGGCTCCCCTTGGCTCCTGTTACAGTCTCAGGGCTCCCCTTGGCTCCTGTTACAGTCTCAGGGCTCCCCTTGGCTCCTGTTACAGTCTCAGGGCTCCCATTGGCTCCTGTTACAGTCTCAGGGCTCCCCTTGCTCGTGTTTCAGTCTCAGAGTTCCCCTTGGCTCCTGTTACAGTTCAAGGGAAAGCGTTGCAGCACCTAGTGATGGTCTCTTACCTTCTGCCCATCCGTTCCATTCCTGCCGTGTCCTCCTGACGCTCCCTGGTGATTGAGAGGTCATTCAGAGTGTGTTAAAGATGAAAGTAAGCATATCCAGCGAGACATAACTAAATGGTGTAGCTGTACACACACAGAACGTACTGTATACTGTCAGAGTCAATCATGTAGTTTACCTTGGCTCCATCTGATCCAAATTCACCCTGGGGAAAGATGAAATCCATTCATCAAATAATGTCTCGTTTAAAAACATTGATAAAAAAAAAGCATGTCTCATGTAAGATTTACACATGATATTTACTAGAATAATGTTTAGTTCTTCTTACCTTTTCACCTTTCAGACCAATCGCACCCTAAACAGAAGCAAATAGAAGACGGGTTGTTAAAATAGTCAGGATACACTGTGAGGTGAATATCAGTATTGGTTAGAGAGGACACCAACCTTGTGACCTGCGGGACCGATTGCACCTTCAATACCAGAGTCCCCCTGTGGCACAAATAATAACAACATTATCATCTACATTCTGTGGAAGAAAATATGTTATTTCAACAACAACAACAAAATGGAAATATATGTATATATATAAATGTCTAGGTTCTCTTGTCAGTGTTTCCGTGGTCAGAACGCCCAGTCCACCTGTTTGCCCTTGGTCCCTTTAGCGCCAGCAAGTCCAACTCCTCCTTTCGTTCCCTAAAATAAACAGATACTTTAAAATAAACATAAACAACAAACTGTTCATAAAACAAACATGAATAAACAACATTTCATTCTTGCAAATATCTCAGATGTTTTACTTATTATTAACAAAGGAGCTCACTTTTAGTCCTCGGTTTCCCTTCAGACCAGGGGGGCCTGGAAGCTCCAGACACTGGAGTTTGGAGCACTGGAGTAATGATGGATTAAAAACTTTGTGAACGAAACAACATTTCACACCAGGAAAATGAAGATCATTTTGATAGAGAGGCTTAGAAGCGTCACGTTACAGATTCTGACTCCCTCCCTGAGAATAACTCTTAGTTACCTGCAAATAGGCTTGATATTTCTGTAGAGAAGAACCAACAAAAAGAATTCAATAAAAAAATTATTTTGGGGGGGGGGACAATGGTACCAAAAATAGAATATTAAATGGAATATCTAGGGCTGCCAGGGTTATTCAGTTAACTCGTTAACTTTGTCATTTCAGCACAGATTAATCACACTGTCTGAAAGCGTTGAAAATACATCTATACAACTCAAATCTACAATGCTACCTAACAAGTTGACTTAGGTTAAATAAAGTGGGATAACCCAATTTTCCTACTTATAGACAAAAATCAAGATGTCAATATTTTTTATGTTTTTTTTAAATGAAAAATCGTACAATTATAACTCATTTTGAGCAAATTCTGAATTTGCGATTTAATTGCAAATCGTTTGACAGCCCTAGATAAATGGTAATAGAAAATGCTTCAGACGTGAATATTCAAAGCTGGATAAAACACTACATATAATCACCATAGCGTTGATAATTTGGTTGATGGATGATGTGACTATTTTCCCAGTGGGGGCGTCACATGGTGGACTGTGACAGGTGTTAAGGTCTGGGTTGAGCAGGCACAGTGAAGTAGAGGCAGAAAACAAAAGGACATTTTTCAACATTTATTTAGTTTCAAACACATTCCAGTTCCCATTTTTTTGTTCAATGTTTTTGTTTCTATAAATATAATATGCTAGTTTAAATCAGACCAACAAACAAAACAATCCAAGAAAATGTAAAGGGGTACAGGAAGTGATGCAGCCCAAGAGGTAGACGTCCATTTTCTCAACTTCTCCATAGCTCAAACAATTCCATTATCCACAAAGCAGTCACATGCTAAAAACCCTGGGCTCCACCATGCCTCTGGACTATAAATACACAGAGTTAGAATCACATGTACTGTCAAGTAACCAATGAAATGACTTGTTAGGTTAAACACCTGTGACATTGACAGCCATGTAGTTGGAACGGTAGACCCCCGCAGGCGAGCTAGCGATCAGATTCATCCCTGCTTCCTCCACCACCTTGGAGGCAGCTACTGAGAACAGGCTGATGCGCTGGTCAAATCAAATAAACAATCTCAGGAGATGAATGACAGTAACATCACTGATTAAAAGGCTAAAAACAAAACCCTCTACTGTGTCTGTCCCTCTTACCTGGTCTCTAGCCCGTTCTGCAGACACCTTGATCCCCCCACAGGGGGCGCCAGTCACATGGCCGTCAGTGACCACCACAGCGAAGCGGACAGAGTTGTGTCCCCGGAGGTCGTGGCGCTGCATCTCCTCGGTCATCTTGTCCAGGGCACAGTCAGTGTAGGTACCTCAAATCAAATCAACGTTTATCTGTCATATGCCCAGGATACACAGTACTATACAGATCAATGACATGCTGACTAACAGGCTCTCAACACATTAGAGTACAGATCAATGACATCCCGGAGTCACATATTCAATGGAAGAAAACAATGGAAGGCTAGATCCATGAAGAAGAAGCATGCAAATGAGTCTTGGCGATCTTACCTTTACCCAGGTAAGACTTTAACCAGTCAATACCATCCATTTTCCTGACAAAGTTTTCTCTGCTGGTGATCTCACTGATGAGCTCCTGTGTCTGGGAGAAGTGGAGTCCCCCCAGCAACCAGCTGATTTTCACCTGTCTGTTGTACACCTCCTCCCGGAGCCTCAGGGCAAACTCCCTCGTCCAATCTGCCACCTTCTTCACCAGGCTTCCTGGAGGGGGCTGCTGCAGGGCGATGCTCTCAGAGGAGTCCATCACGAAGTACAAGTCAATGGGACACTCAGTCACTTCTGCAGGAAGACAGAGGACATCATATTATCTGTTTCCCAAATGGCACCCTATTCAATACATAGTGCACTGCTTTTGAAGTACAGGTCAATGGGACACTCAGTCACTTCTACAGGAAGACAGGACATCTACTTCCTGTATATAGCCATGTTATTACCTGGTACTTCCTGTATATAGCCATGTTATTACCTGGTTCTTCCTGTCCATAGCCATGCTATTACCAGGTACTTCCTGTATATAGCCATGTTATTACCTGGTACTTCCTGTATATAGCCATGTTATTACCTGGTACTTCCTGTATATAGCCATGTTATTACCTGGTACTTCCTGTATATAGCCATGTTATTACCTAGTACTTCCTGTATATAGCCATGTTATTACCTGGTTCTTCCTGTCCATAGCCATGCTATTACCAGGTACTTCCTGTATATAGCCATGTTATTACCTGGTACTTCCTGTACATAGCCATGCTGTTACCAGGTACTTCCTGTATATAGCCATGTTATTACCAGGTACTTCCTGTATATAGCCATGCTATTACCTGGTACTTCCTCTATATAACCATGCTATTACCTGGTTCTTCCTGTACATAGCCATGTTGTAATTTTTACTCTTTAATATTTTTTTAAAATTCAATTTGTATTTATTATTTGTGTCAATGTAGCCATGTTATAAATTTAAGATAGGATAGGTCGTAGACAAGGCTTTAAAAGACTTACCATCATAGGGGGATGGTCACAGACAGGGTTCTAAAAGACTTACTATCACAGGGGGATGGTCACAGACAGGGCTTTAAAAGACTTACCATCACAGGTGGATGGTCACAGACAGGGTTCTAAAAGACTTACTATCACAGGGGGATGGTCACAGACAGGGCTTTAAAAGACTTACCATCATAGGGGGATGGTCACAGACAGGGTTCTAAAAGACTTACCAATCACAGGGGGATGGTCACAGACAGGGCTCTAAAATACTTACCATCACAGGGGGATGGTCACAGACAGGGCTCTAAAATACTTACCATCACAGGGGGATGGTCACAGACAGGGCTCTAAAAGACTTACCATCACAGGGGGATGGTCACAGACAGGGCTCTAAAAGACTTACCATCACAGGGGGATGGTCACAGACAGGGCTCTAAAAGACTTACCTTCACAGGGGGATGGAGGAGGGGGTGGAGGATGGACATCTTCGTGGGTCCAATTGCGTATGATGGTGATGATTTCTGTGTGAGTGTGAGTGTGGGGTCCTGGTCCTTCGTGAATTTTTGGATCATTATGTGGGTCTAGTCTTCCAGGCTGTTGTGAAAGGGTCACTGCAAGGCAGCACATTAACACAGCCACTGATTTCATAGCCGTGTTCCTCCAGGCCTGGAGAAGGAGATAATAGAGAGGGAAGTTAGTTAAGACACAGATGTTTTTCATCTGACTGTAATGTTAAGACACAGATGTTTTTCATCTGACTGGAATGTCAAGACACAGATGTTTTTAATCTGACAGTAATGTTAAGACACAGATGTTTTTCATCTGACTGTAATGTCAAGACACAGATGTTTTTAATCTGACAGTAATGTTAAGACACAGATGTTTTTCATCTGACTGTAATGGTAAGACACAGATGTTTTTCATCTGACAGTAATGTTAAGACACAGATGTTTTTAATCTGACAGTAATGTTAAGACACAGATGTTTTTCATCTGACTGTAATGTTAAGACACAGATGTTTCTCATCTGACAGTAATGTTAAGACACAGATGTTTTTCATCTGACAGTAATGTTAAGACACAGATGTTTCTCATCTGACAGTAATGTTAAGACACATGTTTTTCATCTGACAGTAATGTTAAGACACAGATGTTTCTGTTAAGACACAGATGTTTCTCATCTGAGAGTAATGTTAAGACACAGATGTTTTTGTTAAAACACAGATGTTTCTCATCTGAGAGTAATGTTAAGACACAGATGTTTCTCATCTGAGAGTAATGTTAAGACACATATGTTTCTCATCTGACAGTAATGTTAAGACACAGATGTTTCTCATCTGAGAGTAATGTTAAGACACAGATGTTTCCAAGAGTGTGCGAAGCTGTTAACACTTTTGTGGTTACTACATGATTCCATATGTGTTATTTCACAGTGCATATAACATAGTGTATAACATAGGACATAGTGTCTATAATACTGTTAGGGGTTCTTCTACATAGAAGCTCTTAGTAAATCCCAGGTCATAGTGTCTATAATACTGTAAGGGGTTCTTCTACATAGAAGATACTAGGAAATCCAAGGTCATAGTGTCTGTTGTGATGTCTTCACTATTACTCTACAATGTAGAAAATAGTAAAAATAAAGAAAAACCCTTGAATGAGTATGTGTGTCCAAAATTTTGACTGGTACTGTAAGTATTCAGACCCTTTGCTATGAGATTTGAAATTGAGCTCAGGTGCAGTCTGATCATATTTGAGATGTTTCTACAACTTGATTGGAGTCCACCTGTAGTAAATTCAATTGGTTGGACATGATTTGGAAAGGCACACACCTGTCTATATAAGGTCCCACAGTTGACAGTGCATGTCAGACCAAAAACCAAGCCATGAGGTGGAAGGAATAGTCCATAGAGTTCAGAGACAGGATTGTGTCGAGGCACAGATCTGGGGAAGGGTATCAAAATATTTCTGCAGCATTGAAGGTCCCCAAGAATAGAGTGGCCTCCATCATTTTTAAATGGATGAAGTTTGGAACCACGAAGACTCTTCCTAGAGCTGGCCGCTTGGCCAAACTGAGCAATCGGGGGAGAAGGGCCTTGGTCAGGGAGTTGACCAAGAACCTGATGGTCACTCTGACAGAGCTCCAGAGGTCCTCTGTGGAGATGGGAGAACCTTCCAGAAGTACAATCATCTCTGCAGCACTCCACTAATCAGGCCTTTATGGTAGAGTGGCCAGACGGAAGCCACTCCTCAGTAAAAGCCATGACAGCCCGCTTGGAGTTTGCCAGAAGGCACCTAAAGGACTCTCAGACCATGAGAAACAAGATTATCTGGTCTGATGAAACCACACTGGACTCTTTGGCCTAATGCCAAACGCCACATCTGGAGTAGACCTGCTGGCACCATCCCTACGGTGAAGCATGGTGGTGGAAGCATCATACTGTGGGGATGTTTTTCAGCGGCAGGGACTGGGAGACTAGTCAGGATTGAGGGAAAGATGAATTGAGCAAAGTACAGAGAGGTCCTTGATGAAAACCTTCTCCAGAGCACTCAGGACCTCAGACTGGGGCAAAGGTTCACCTTTCAACAGGACAACGACCCTAAGCACAGAGCCAAGACAACTCCGGAGTGGCTTCGGGACTAGTCTCTGAATGTCTTTGAGTGGCCCAGTAAGAGCCCGGACTTGAACCCGATCAAACGTCTTTGGAGAGCCCTGAAAATAGCTGTGCAGAGACACTCCCCATCCAACCTGACAGAGCTTGAGAGGATCTGCAGAGAAGAATGGGAGAAACTCCCCAAATACAGGTGTGCCAAGCTTGTATCGTCATAGCCAAGAAAAACTGAAGGCTGTGTAGAAGAACCCCTTACAGTATTATAGACACTATGACCTGGGACCTGCCTTACAGCGGCAGCGTAGCCTAGTAGTTAGAGATTTGGACTAGTAAGGGAAAGGTTGCAAGATCGAATCCCCGAAAAATATGTCGTTCTGCCCCTGAACCAGGCAGTTAACCCACTGTTCCCCTGAACAAGGCTGTTAACCCACTGTTCCCCTGAACAAGGCAGTTAATCCACTGTTCTCCTGAACCAGGCAGTTAACCCACTGTTCCCCTGAACAAGGCAGTTAACCCACTGTTCCCATGAACAAGGCAGTTAACCGACTGTTCCGCCAAAACCAGGCAGTTAACCCACTGTTCCCCTAAACCAGGCAGTTAACCCACTGTTCCCCTGAACAAGGCAGTTAACCCACTGTTCCCCTGAACAAAGCAGTTAACCCACTGTTACCCTAAACCAGGCAGTTAACCCACTGTTCCCCTGAACCAGGCAGTTAACCCACTGTTCCCCTAAACCAGGCAGTTAACCCACTGTTCCCCTAAACCAGGCAGTTAACCCACTGTTCCCCTGAACAAGGCAGTTAACCCACTGTTCCCATGAACAAGGCAGTTAACCGACTGTTCCGCCAAAACCAGGCAGTTAACCCACTGTTCCCCTAAACCAGGCAGTTAACCCACTGTTCCCCTGAACAAGGCAGTTAACCCACTGTTCCCCTGAACAAAGCAGTTAACCCACTGTTCCCCTAAACCAGGCAGTTAACCCACTGTTCCCCTGAACCAGGCAGTTAACCCACTGTTCCCCTAAACCAGGCAGTTAACCCACTGTTCCCCTGAACAAGGCAGTTAACCCACTGTTCCCCTGAACCAGGCAGTTAACCCACTGTTCCCCTGAACCAGGCAGTTAACCCACTGTTCCCCTGAACCAGGCAGTTAACCCACTGTTCCCCTAAACCAGGCAGTTAACCCACTGTTCCCCTAAACCAGGCAGTTAACCCACTGTTCCCCTGAACCAGGCAGTTAACCCACTGTTCCCCTGAACCAGGCAGTTAACCCACTGTTCCCCTGAACAAGGCAGTTAACCCACTGTTCCCCTAAACCAGGCAGTTAACCCACTGTTCCCCTGAACAAGGCAGTTAACCCACTGTTCCCCTGAACCAGGCAGTTAACCCACTGTTCCCCTAAACCAGGCAGTTAACCCACTGTTCCCCTAAACCAGGCAGTTAACCCACTGTTCCCCTGAACAAGGCAGTTAACCCACTGTTCCCCTGAACAAGGCAGTTAACCCACTGTTCCCCTGAACAAGGCAGTTAACCCACTGTTCCCCTAAACCAGGCAGTTAACCCACTGTTCCCCTAAACCAGGCAGTTAACCCACTGTTCCCCTGAACAAGGCAGTTAACCCACTGTTCCCCTGAACAAGGCAGTTAACCCACTGTTCCCCTGAACAAGGCAGTTAACCCACTGTTCCCCTAAACCAGGCAGTTAACCCACTGTTCCCCTGAACCAGGCAGTTAACCCACTGTTCCCCTGAACCAGGCAGTTAACCCACTGTTCCCCTGAACAAGGCAGTTAACCCACTGTTCCCCTAAACCAGGCAGTTAACCCACTGTTCCCCTGAACAAGGCAGTTAACCCACTGTTCCCCTGAACCAGGCAGTTAACCCACTGTTCCCCTAAACCAGGCAGTTAACCCACTGTTCCCCTAAACCAGGCAGTTAACCCACTGTTCCCCTGAACAAGGCAGTTAACCCACTGTTCCCCTGAACAAGGCAGTTAACCCACTGTTCCCCTAAACCAGGCAGTTAACCCACTGTTCCCCTAAACCAGGCAGTTAACCCACTGTTCCCCTAAACCAGGCAGTTAACCCACTGTTCCCCTAAACCAGGCAGTTAACCCACTGTTCCCCTGAACAAGGCAGTTAACCCACTGTTCCCCTGAACCAGGCAGTTAACCCACTGTTCCCCTGAACAAGGCAGTTAACCCACTGTTCCCCTAAACCAGGCAGTTAACCCACTGTTCCCCTGAACAAGGCAGTTAACCCACTGTTCCCCTAAACCAGGCAGTTAACCCACTGTTCCCCTAAACCAGGCAGTTAACCCACTGTTCCCCTGAACAAGGCAGTTAACCCACTGTTCCCCTGAACAAGGCAGTTAACCCACTGTTCCCCTAAACCAGGCAGTTAACCCACTGTTCCCCTAAACCAGGCAGTTAACCCACTGTTCCCCTGAACAAGGCAGTTAACCCACTGTTCCCCTGAACAAGGCAGTTAACCCACTGTTCCCCGAAACCAGGCAGTTAACCCACTGTTCCCCTAAACCAGGCAGTTAACCCACTGTTCCCCTGAACAAGGCAGTTAACCCACTGTTCCCCTAAACCAGGCAGTTAACCCACTGTTCCCCTGAACAAGGCAGTTAACCCACTGTTCCCCTGAACAAGGCAGTTAACCCACTGTTCCCCTAAACCAGGCAGTTAACCCACTGTTCCCCTGAACAAGGCAGTTAACCCACTGTTCCCCTAAACCAGGCAGTTAACCCACTGTTCCCCTGAACAAGGCAGTTAACCCACTGTTCCCCTGAACCAGGCAGTTAACCCACTGTTCCCCTGAACAAGGCAGTTAACCCACTGTTCCCCTAAACCAGGCAGTTAACCCACTGTTCCCCTGAACAAGGCAGTTAACCCACTGTTCCCCTAAACCAGGCAGTTAACCCACTGTTCCCCTAAACCAGGCAGTTAACCCACTGTTCCCCTGAACAAGGCAGTTAACCCACTGTTCCCCTGAACAAGGCAGTTAACCCACTGTTCCCCTAAACCAGGCAGTTAACCCACTGTTCCCCTAAACCAGGCAGTTAACCCACTGTTCCCCTGAACAAGGCAGTTAACCCACTGTTCCCCTGAACAAGGCAGTTAACCCACTGTTCCCCTAAACCAGGCAGTTAACCCACTGTTCCCCTAAACCAGGCAGTTAACCCACTGTTCCCCTGAACAAGGCAGTTAACCCACTGTTCCCCTGAACAAGGCAGTTAACCCACTGTTCCCCTAAACCAGGCAGTTAACCCACTGTTCCCCTAAACCAGGCAGTTAACCCACTGTTCCCCTAAACCAGGCAGTTAACCCACTGAATACTTGTGTAAATTTGCACAAAAAAAACAACAAAAAAAAAAAAAAAAAAAAAAAAAATGTTTTTGCTTTGTCATTATGGGATACTATGTGTAGATTGATGAGGGATTAAAAAAATACATTTTTAAATAAGGCTGTAACATAACAAAATGTGGAAATAGTCAAGGGGTCTGAAAACTTTCCCAAGTCTATGTAGAGACAGAATTGTTTTGGATACAAACTATTATGACCCATCTATGAAAAGCTCTCACAAACACGTACAGTACATGTCATTTTTGCTCTTTGACCCTCACAAGCAACCGTATAGTTGTTAGAAGGTAAGGGGTTCTTCTGCATAGATCATAGTAAATCCCAGGACATAGCATCTATAATACTGTAAGGGGTTATTCTACATAGTAGACCATAGTAAATCCTAGGACATAGTGTCTATAATACTGTAAGGGGATCTTCTACATAGTAGACCATAGTAAATCCCAGGACATAGTGTCTATAATACTGTAATAAGATCACATAGTTGCTGTCACAAACTCCAAACTCCACACAGTTATCACTGACTAGTTAGATATTCGTTTCCCACTCAGAAAACAATTTCTGTACTTACAACATTCTTATAAATTCATGATCAGGTTTTTGCTTGAAGGCCCATGTTTTTATTATTGATATTTGTCAATAAAACTCATGAATGAGTTTAGGGTTAACGCAACTGTTTATGTCCAATTATTTTGTGTTCTACTTGTAGCCCGGGTCGGGTTTAAGGTTTGGGTTAGGGCAGAGTTAAGATATAGGTTAAGATTAGGGTTAGGATTATGGTTAAGATAAGGATTAAGGTTAGGGTAGGGTTAAGGATCAAGGTTAGGGTAGGGTAGGGTTAAAATAAGGATTAAAGTTAGGGTTGGGGAAGAAGCTAAAATAAGGGTTAAGATTAGAGCTAGGGTAGGGTTTAGATAAGGGTTAAGATTAGGATTAAGATTAGGGCTAGGGTAGGGTTTAGATAAGGGTTAAGATTAGGATTAAGATTAGGGCTAGGGTAGGGTTTAGATAAGGGTTAAGATTAGGATTAAGATTAGGGCTAGGGTAGGGTTTAGATAAGGGTTAAGATTAGGATTAAGATTAGGGCTAGGGTAGGGTTTAGATAAGGGTTAAGATTAGGATTAAGATTAGGGCTAGGGATAGGGTAGGGTTTAGATAAGGGTTAAGATTAGGATTAAGGTTAAGGGTAGGGTAAGGTTACGATACAGGTTAAGATTGGGGTTAGTGGATAATTAGTTGAAATGTTGGAATCTATGGACTCCCCTATAGACACCCTGGTTCGAATCCAGGCTGTATCACAACCGGCCGGGATTGGGAGTCCCATAGGGCGGCACACAATTGGCCCAGTATCATCCGGGTTTGGCTGGGGTAGGCCGTTATTGTAAATACAAATTTGTTCTTAACTAACTTTCCTAGTTAAGTAAAGGTAATATATATACAGTGTATATACAGTATATTTATATATATATATATATATATATATATATATATATATATATATATATATATATATATATATATATATATATATATATATATATATATATATATATATATATATATATTAAAACATCTAAAAAACCATCTATTTGGGACTATCCAAATAAAGTGTTACCGAGATGACGGGATGTTATTTGCGTCAGCCCTCTGTTCTCTCCAGAGAACTGACACCCGGAGTCTAAACAGGAGAGCACTTTGGCTTTGTCCCAAACCCTATTCCCTATACAGTGCACTACTTTAGACCAGGGCCCATAGGGCTCTATGGAACAGGGTGCCATTTGGGATGTATAAATAGATCCCTCCAGTTTAGACCAATGATGCATTTGTATACTGTACATGTTTTAGACTCAGTATACTACTAGTGTACAGTGTACACTATCTCATCAAAAGTACACTGTACACCAGTAGTATAGTATCTCGTCAGAAGTAGTGCATTATATAGGAAGTAGGGTGTCATTTGGGACACAGCTATGAGGAAAGGACATTTCTCCAAACAGATAACCACTGTCAAAGCTAACTATTCTGTACATTAAACATGACATCTTTACAACTGTACAATTGTCATGACATAGTTAGAGACTTGTTGTGTAGCCTAACAACAAACATTCAATACTGTAGAATCTGCAGTAGCATCTGTTTTAAAGACAGAACCCTAACTGAGATGTACATTACCTTGAGAAGTAGGTTAGTTACTCTAGTATCACATTTTTTGTTGATTGATCAATTAATTCCGTATGCCTGGGAAATCAACTTTAAGTTGTATGACCAATAAGTGAGCCTACTTCTTCTAAGTGCATGCCAATGTATGGCTGTAGTTACTCAATTAATTGAATGTGCTCTACATCAAAGTGATCGTCCACAACGTGTTATTTATGCTAGATGCTTTTATCCCACGTGACTAATAGCCATGCGTGCACACATGCCTCAATGTTAAGTTTAAATCAACATACAGTACTTTCCGTAAACACAGCACTACTACTGATAAGTCACGTTGGAAAAGACTTTCCGAATGTGACGGCAGCAACGGTAACAAACATTAAGAGCCTTCGACACAATTCACAAAACTTGATCATGAAAATCCATAAAAACGTTCAAATATACTCACCCCAAATAATCGTCAAAGACCCAAAAGCAAAGACCCAAAAGCACACAAGTGGATTTACATCGAATTCCACCTAAGACGAACCCGAGGACAACCTAGCACCAAAGAATCCTACTGTATCTGCAAACACACACAGTTTATATGAGGGTCAATCTGGGGTCAAATATCTTCCATCTGGGTATTCTGACGGGTCTGGGCTGTGGTCAACAGTCTAGGAGGCAGAGGATGAGATTAAAATAGCTGAGATGAGATCATGAACTGGGCTGTGCTGAAGTCTGTGCTGTACTCATGGGCAGGGCTAGGAGCATAGAGATGCTTTAACGCTGTACCGGCTGTCGTCGGGAGAAGGAGAAGAGGACCAAAGAGCAGCGTGGTACGTATTCATAATAATTTTAATAAAGATGAATACTGGAACAAAAACAACAAACCGACAAATGAAACAGTCCTGTAAGGTGCAACAAAAACACTAAACAGAAAATAACTACCCACAACCCATAGTGGGAAAACAGGCTGCTTAAGTATGGTTCTCAATCAGAGACAACGATTGCCAGCTGCCTCTGATTGGGAACCATACCAGGCCATACACATAGAAATAGAAAACATAGAAAACACAATATAGAATGCCCACCCCAACTCACGCCCTGACCAAACTAAAATAGAGACGTAAAAAAGGAACTAAGGTCAGGACGTGACTGTAGAATTCCATTCATTCCTACTGTGGAGTGGCTTAAAGCCTCTCACTGGCCAACACTTAGCAACAGCAATCTAGGGTTAATATGTGTAACCGATGTGAAATGGCTAGCTAGTTAGCGTTGGTGCGCGCTAATAGCGTTTCAATCGGTGACGTCACTCGCCTTGAGACCTTGAAGTAGTTGTTCCCCTTGCTCTGCAAGGGCTGCGGCTTTTGTGGAGCGGAGGCAGTGTTTGATGTGTGCAGAGGGTCCCTGGTTCGAGCCCGGGTAGAGGCGAGGAGAGGGACGGAAGCTTAACTGTTACATATACATCATTGGTCACAACAGGTCTAAATATATGTGTCATTACAATATTATGACATGGTTATGACCGTGTCATGACATGGTTATGCCACTAGGTGTCAAATAAAGGGTTAACATACAAATGGTACATTATGTTAACCCTGCTATGAACGTCATAAAAACAGGCTTGTTTGGAAAATGTGGAACACTGTGGGAAAGTTCTGCGTAACTTCTTAAAGAACAACATGTGAATACCAGACAACTCCCTGTAACTCATGTCTCTAATAATCCTCAGTAGGATCTGACCGAGAGCATTGCTGTAATGTAACAAATCTTTTGTGAAATTCTACAGAATCAGTTATTGGTTTGCTGGGAAGTCACAGTGGTTTATTCAATTCTGTGGTACGGAGTTAGGAGGCACAGGCTGGATATGTAATATCCCCTATGTAATATCCTCTATGTAATATCCCCTATGTAATATCCTCTATGTAATATCCCCTATGTAATATCCCCTATGTAATATCCCCTATCTAATATCCCCTATGTAATATCCCCTATGTAATATCCCCTATGTAATATCCCCTATCTAATATCCCCTATGTAATATCCCCTATGTAATATCCCCTATGTAATATCCTCTATGTAATATCCCCTATGTAATATCCTCTATGTAATATCCCCTATGTAATATCCCCTATCTAATATCCCCTATGTAATATCCCCTATCTAATATCCCCTATGTAATATCCTCTATGTAATATCCCCTATCTAATATCCCCTATGTAATATCCCCTATGTAATATCCCCTATCTAATATCTCCTATCTAATATCCCCTATGTAATATCCCCTATCTAATATCTCCTATGTAATATCCCCTATCTAATATCCCCTATGTAATATCCCCTATGTAATATCCCCTATCTAATATCCCCTATGTAATATCCTCTATGTAATATCCCCTATCTAATATCCCCTATGTAATAATCCCTATCTAATATCCCCTATGTAATAATCCCTATGTAATAATCCCTATGTAATATCCCCTATGTAATATCTCCTATGTAATATCCCCTATGTAATATCCTCTATGTAATATCCCCTATGTAATATCCTCTATGTAATATCCCCTATGTAATATCCTCTATGTAATATCCCCTATGTAATATCCCCTATGTAATATCCTCTATGTAATATCCCCTATGTAATATCCTCTATGTAATATCCCCTATCTAATATCCCCTATGTAATATCCCCTATGTAATATCCCCTATCTAATATCTCCTATGTAATATCCCCTATGTAATAATCCCTATGTAATAATCCCTATGTAATATCCCCTATGTAATATCCTCTATGTAATATCCCCTATCTAATATCCCCTATGTAATATCCCCTATGTAATATCCCCTATCTAATATCTCCTATCTAATATCCCCTATGTAATATCCCCTATCTAATATCTCCTATGTAATATCCCCTATCTAATATCCCCTATGTAATATCCCCTATCTAATATCCCCTATGTAATATCCTCTATGTAATATCCCCTATCTAATATCCCCTATGTAATATCCCCTATGTAATATCCCCTATCTAATATCTCCTATCTAATATCCCCTATGTAATATCCCCTATCTAATATCTCCTATGTAATATCCCCTATCTAATATCCCCTATGTAATATCCCCTATGTAATATCCCCTATCTAATATCCCCTATGTAATATCCCCTATCTAATATCCCCTATGTAATATCCCCTATGTAATATCCCCTATCTAATATCCCCTATGTAATATCCCCTATGTAATAATCCTCTTGTAATAATCCCTATGTAATAATCCCTATGTAATATCTCCTATGTAATAATCCCTATGTAATATCCTCTATGTTATATCTCCTATCTAATATCCCCTATGTAATATCTCCTATGTAATATCCCCTATGTAATATCCCCTATGTAATATCCCCTATCTAATATCCCCTATGTAATATCCCCTATGTAATAATCCTCTTGTAATAATCCCTATGTAATAATCCCTATGTAATATCTCCTATGTAATAATCCCTATGTAATATCCTCTATGTTATATCTCCTATCTAATATCCCCTATGTAATAATCCCTATGTAATAATCCCTATGTAATATCCCCTGTGTAATATCCCCTATGTAATAATCCTCTTGTAATAATCCCTATGTAATAATCCCTATGTAATATCTCCTATGTAATAATCCCTATGTAATATCCCCTATGTAATATCCCCTATCTAATATCCCCTATGTAATATCCCCTATGTAATATCCCCTATGTAATAATCCTCTTGTAATAATCCCTATGTAATAATCCCTATGTAATATCTCCTATGTAATAATCCCTATGTAATATCCTCTATGTTATATCTCCTATCTAATATCCCCTATGTAATAATCCCTATGTAATAATCCCTATGTAATATCCCCTGTGTAATATCCCCTATGTAATAATCCTTATTTAATATCACCTATGTAATAATCCCTATGTAATATCCCCTATGTAATATCCCCTATGTAATATCCCCTATGTAATAATCCCTATGTAATATCCCCTATTTAATATCCATCCCCTATTTAATATCTCCTATGTAATAATCCCTATGTAATAATCCCTGTGTAATATCCCCTATGTAATAATCCTTATGTAATATCCCCTATGTAATAATCCCTATGTAATATCCCCTGTGTAATAATCCCTATGTAATATCTCCTATGTAATAATCCCTATGTAATATCTCCTATGTAATATCCCCTATGTAATAATCCCTATGTAATATCCCCTATGTAATATACCCTATGTAATATCCCCTATTTAATATCACCTATTTATTTATTTATTTATTTATTTTACCTTTATTTAACCAGGTAGGCAAGTTGAGAACAAGTTCTCATTTACAATTGCGACCTGGCCAAGATAAAGCAAAGCAGTTCGACAGATACAACAACACAGAGTTACACATGGAGTAAAACAAACATACAGTCAATAATAAAGTATAAACAAGTCTATATACAATGTGAGCAAATGAGGTGAGAAGGGAGGTAAAGGCAAAAAAAGGCCTTGGTGGCAAGGTAAATACAATATAGCAAGTAAAACACTGGAATGGTAGTTTTGCAATGGAAGAAAGTGCAAAGTAGAAATAAAAATAATGGGGTGCAAAGGAGCAAAATAAATAAATAAATTAAATACAGTTGGGAAAGAGGTAGTTGATAGGGCTAAATTATATGTGGGCTATGTACAGGTGCAGTAATCTGTGAGCTGCTCTGACAGTTGGTGCTTAAAGCTAGTGAGGGAGATAAGTGTTTCCAGTTTCAGAGATTTTTGTAGTTCGTTCCAGTCATTGGCAGCAGAGAACTGGAAAGAGAGGCGGCCAAAGAAAGAATTGGTTTTGGGGGTGACTAGAGAGATATACCTGCTGGAGCGTGTGCTACAGGTGGGAGATGCTATGGTGACCAGCGAGCTGAGATAAGGGGGGACTTTACCTAGCAGGGTCTTGTAGATGACATGGAGCCAGTGGGTTTGGCGACGAGTATGAAGCGAGGGCCAGCCAACGAGAGCGTACAGGTCGCAATGGTGGGTAGTGTATGGGGCTTTGGTGACAAAACGGATTGCACTGTGATAGACTGCATCCAGTTTGTTGAGTAGGGTATTGGAGGCTATTTTGTAAATTACATCGCCAAAGTCGAGGATTGGTAGGATGGTCAGTTTTACAAGGGTATGTTTGGCAGCATGAGTGAAGGATGCTTTGTTGCGAAATAGGAAGCCAATTCTAGATTTAACTTTGGATTGGAGATGTTTGATATGGGTCTGGAAGGAGAGTTTACAGTCTAACCAGACACCTAAGTATTTGTAGTTGTCCACGTATTCTAAGTCAGAGCCGTCCAGAGTAGTGATGTTGGACAGGCGGGTAGGTGCAGGTAGTGATCGGTTGAAGAGCATGCATTTAGTTTTACTTGTATTTAAGAGCAGTTGGAGGCCACGGAAGGAGAGTTGTATGGCATTGAAGCTTGCCTGGAGGGTTGTTAACACAGTGTCCAAAGAAGGGCCGGAAGTATACAGAATGGTGTAATGTAATAATCCCTATGTAATATCCCCTATGTAATATCCCCTATGTAATATCCCCTATGTAATAATCCCTATGTAATAATCCCTATGTAATATCCCCTATGTAATATCCCCTATGTAATAATCCCCTATGTAATATCCCCTATGTAATATCCCCTATCTAATATCCCCTATGTAATATCCCCTATGTAATATCTCCTATCTAATATCCCCTATGTAATATCCCCTATGTATTATCCCCTATGTAACATCCCGTGTGTAATAATCCCTATGTAATAATCCCTATGTAATATCTCCTATGTAATAATCCCTATGTAATATCCTCTATGTAATATCTCCTATCTAATATCCCCTATGTAATAATCCCTATGTAATAATCCCTATGTAATAATCCCCTATGTAATATCCCCCATGTAATATCCCCTATGTAATAATCCTCTTGTAATAATCCCTATGTAATAATCCCTATGTAATATCTCCTATGTAATAATCGCTATGTAATATCCTCTATGTTATATCTCCTATCTAATATCCCCTATGTAATAATCCCTATGTAATAATCCCTATGTAATATCCCCTATGTAATATCCCCTATGTAATATCCCCTATTTAATATCCATCCCCTATTTAATATCACCTATGTAATAATCCCTATGTAATATCCCCTATGTAATATCCCCTATGTAATAATCCCTATGTAATAATCCCTATGTAATATCTCCTATTTAATAATCCCTATGTAATATCTCCTATGTAATAATCCCTATGTAATAATCCCTATGTAATATCCCCTATGTAATAATCCCTATGTAATAATCCCTATGTAATATCCCCTATGTAATATCCCCTATCTAATATCCCCTATGTAATAATCCCCTATGTAATATCCCCTATGTAATAATCCCTATGTAATATATCCTATGTAATAATCTCTATGTAATAATCCCTATGTTATATCTCCTATGTAATATCCCCTATGTAATAATCCCTATGTAATATCCCCTATGTAATATCCCCTATGTAATATCCAGCGTGAGAAGTGAGATGGACAGAGAGATGTATATCAGGGTTACAGAGAAGAGATAGTTTGTGGATATTGATGTAAAATAAGTGTCTGATTTGTGTAAACTTCACCCAAACACAATGCACTTTGGAATTGCTGTCTTGCTCTGCTTTGAAGAGAAGCTAACTGAGTGTTTGTTGTCTTTGGCTTATTCTCAACGTCAACAGCCACTCTGCTATTTCTCCCTTTGCTTTTCCCTGATGTCAACAACACTGCAGTATCCTGTCACAGAGGTACGCTACAGACACAGCTTCATATCAACATCCTGTCACAGAGGTTTGCTACAGACACAGCTTCATATCAACATCCTGTCAGTCACAGAGGTTTGCTACAGACACAGCTTCATATCAACATCCTGTCACGGAGGTATGCTACAGACACAGCTTCATATCAACATCCTGTCAGTCACAGAGGTTTGCTACAGACACAGCTTCATATCAACATCCTGTCACAGAGGTATGCTACAGACACAGCTTCATATCAACATCCTGTCAGTCACAGAGGTTTGCTACAGACACAGCTTCATATCAACATCCTGTCAGTCACAGAGGTTTGCTACAGACACAGCTTCATATCAACATCCTGTCAGTCACAGAGGTTTGCTACAGACACAGCTTCATATCGACATCCTGTCAGTCACAGAGGTATACAGACACAGCTTCATATCAACATCCTGTCACAGAGTATGCTTCAGACTGGCCTTTATAAACATAAAAAAAATGGTCCCATTTTCAGGACCCTGTCTTTCAAAGATCATAAAAATCCAAATAACTTCACAGATCTTTATTGTAAAAGGGTTTAAACACTGTTTCCCATGCTCGTTCAATGACCCATAAACAATTAATGAACATGCACCTGTGGAACGATCGTTAAGAAACTAACAGCTAACAGGCGGAAGGCAATTAAGGTCACAGTTATGAAAATGTAGGACACTAAAGAGGCCTTTCTACTGACTCTGAAAAACACCAAAATTAAGATGCTCATTTGTGTAGGCATGCTGCAAGGAGGCATGAGGACAGAAGATGGCCAGGGCAATAATTTGCAATGTCTGTACTGTGAGACGCCTAAGACTGCGCTACAAGGAGACAGGACGGACAGCTGATCGTCCGCGCAGTGGCAGACCACGTGTAATAACACCTGCACAATATTGGCACATCCGAACATCACACCTGCGGGACAGGTACAGGATGGCAACAACAACTCAACTGCCCGAGTTACACCAGGAACGAACAATCCCTCAATCAGTGCTCAGACTGTATAGACTGAGAGAGGCTGGACTCAGGGCTTGTAGGCCTGTTGTAACGCAGGTCCTCACCAGACATCACCGGCAACAACGTCGCCTATGGGCACAAACCCACTGTCGCTGGACCAGACAGGACTGGCAAAAAGTGCTCTTCACTGACGAGTCGCGGTTTTGTCTCACCAGGGGTGATGATAGGATTCGCATTTATTGTTGAAGGAATGAGCATTACACCGAGGCCTGTACTCTGGAGTGGGATCGATTTGGAGGTGGAGGGTCCGTCAAGGTCTGGGGCGGTGTGTCACAGCATCATCGGACTGAGCTTGTTGTCATTGCAGGCAATCTCAACGCTGTGCGTTACAGGGAAGACATCCTCCTCCCTCATGTGGTACCCTTCCTGCAGGCTCATCCTGACATGACCCTCCAGCATGACAATGCCACCAGCCATACTGCTCATTCTGTGCGGGATTTCCTTCAAGACAGGAATGTCAGTGTTCTGCCATGGCCAGTGACGAGCCCGGATCTCAATCCCATTGAGCACGTCTGGGACCTGTTGGTCCTAGTGCCATTCCCCCCAGAAATGTCTAGGAACTTGCAGGTGCCTTGGTGGAAGAGTGGAGTAACATCTCACAGCAAGACCTGGCAAATCTGGTGCGGTCCATGAGGAGGAGATGCACTGCAGTACTTAATGCAGACTGACTGTTACTTTTGATTTTGACCCCCCTTTGTTCAGGGACACATTATTCCATTTCTGTTAGTCACATGTCTGTGGAACTTGTTCAGTTTATGTCTCAGTTGTTGAATCTTGTTATGTTCATACAAATATTTACACATGTTCAGTCTGCTGAAAATAAACACAGTTGACAGTGAGAGGACATTTATTTAGTTTATATGTCTCTGCCTTCTGGAAGGTAAATTATTTAACCCTGTAAGACAGCCAGGTTTCCCTGTAAGTCCTGCTGTTATCTCTTACAGTGTAATTAGTTTGAACATAAAAGAAAGTAGAAAGGTATAAGAGAAGATTGTGGTGGGGAATGCAGCAGGGTTTATACATTATTACATCATCATTACTCTCTCTCTCTCTCTCTCTCTCTCGCTCTCTCTCTCTCTCTCTCTCTCTCTCTCTCTCTCTCTCTCTCTCTCTCTCTCTCTCTCTCTCTCTCTCTCTCTCTCTCGCTCTCTCTCTCTCTCTCTGCCTCTCTCTCGTCTCTCTCTCTCGCCTCTCTCTCGTCTCTCTCTCTCTCTCTCTCTCTCTCTCTCTCTCTCCCTCTCATATCAAGAGGAGCAGCTGGTGGGAGTAAACACCTAGTATGTTTTCCAAATGGCACCCTATTCCCAGGGCCCTGGTCAAAAGTAGTGCACTACCTAGGGAATAAGGTACCACTTGGGTATAACACAATTACATTACGTATTAGGATACTTTTTACATGTTTTATTTATTTCACCTTTATTTATATATTATATATATAACCCTTTATTTAACCAGGTATTTATATATTATATATATAACCCTAACCCTTTATTTAACCAGGTATGTATATATATAACCCTAACCCTTTATTTAACCAGGTATTTATATATTATATATAGAACCATAACCCTTTATTTAACCAGGTATTTATATATATAACCCTAACCCTTTATTTAACCAGGTATTTATATATATAACCCTAACCCTTTATTTAACCAGGTATTTATATATATAACCATAACCCTTTATTTACCCAGGTATTAATATATTATATATATAACCCTAACCCTTTATTTAACCAGGTATTTATATATTATATATATAACCATAACCCTTTATTTAACCAGGTATTTATATATATAACCATAACCCTTTATTTACCCAGGTATTAATATATTATATATATAACCCTAACCCTTTATTTAACCAGGTATTTATATATTATATATATAACCCTAACCCTTTATTTAACCAGGTATTTATATATTATATATATAACCCTAACCCTTTATTTAACCAGGTATTTATATATTATATATATAACCCTAACCCTTTATTTAACCAGGTATTTATATATTATATATATATAACCCTTTATTTAACCAGGTATTTATATATTATATATATAACCCTAACCCTTTATTTAACCAGGTATTTATATATTATATATATAACCCTAACCCTTTATTTAACCAGGTATTTATATATTATATATATATAACCCTAACCCTTTATTTAACCAGGTATTTATATATATAACCCTAACCCTTTATTTAACCAGGTATGTATATATTATATATATAACCATAACCCTTTATTTAACCAGGTATTTATATATATAACCCTAACCCTTTATTTAACCAGGTATTTATATATATAACAATAACCCTTTATTTAACCAGGTATTTATATATATATATATATAACCCTAACCCTTTATTTAACCAGGTATTTATATATTATATATATAACCCTAACCCTTTATTTAACCAGGTAGGCCAGTTGAGAACAAGTTCTCATTTACAACTGTGACCTGGCCAAGATAAAGCAAAGCAGTGCAACATAAACAACAAAACAGAGTTACACATGGAATAAACAAACATACAATCAGTAATACAATAGATTAGAAAAATAGAAAGATCTATGCCCAGTGTGTGCAAATGTAGAAGAGTAGGGAGGTAAGGCAATAAATAGGCAATAGAGGCAAAATAATTACAATATTGCATTAACACTGGAGTGATAGATGTGCAGAAGATGATGTGTAAGTAGAGATACTGGGAAAAGAGCAACAAAGTAAATAAAAACAATATGGGGATGAGGTAGGTAGCTGTCACAGCCGTCTTCGGAATGAGACCAAGGTGCAGCGTGGTGAGCGTACATTTTTCCTTTTTATTGTGTCACCAACAAAACAAGAAATAAAGAAAACGACCGTGAAGCTTACAAGGGCCCCTAACAAAGACATCTACCCACAATCACAACAGGGAAAGGGCTATAGTGCCCCTAACAAAGACAACTACCCACAATCACAACAGGGAAAGGGCTACCTAAGTATGATTCCCAGGAGGTGTTGGCTTTGGGGATGACCAGTGAAATATACCCGCTGGAGCGTGTGCTATGGGTGGGTGTTATGGTGACTAGTGAGCTGAGATAAGGTGGAGCTTTACCTAGCAAAGACTTATAGATGACCTGGAGCCAGTGGGTTTGGCAACGAATCTGTAGCGAGGGCCAGCTGACGAGAGCATACAGGTCGCAATGGTGGGTAGAATATGGGGCTTTGGTGACAAAAACGGATGGCACTGTGATAGACTGCATCCAGTTTGCTGAGTAGAGGGTTGGAGGCTATTTTGTAAATGACATCGCAGAATCAAGGATCGGTAGGATAGTCAGTTTGACGAGGGTATGTTTGGCAGCATGAGTGAAGAAGGCTTTGTTGCGAAATAGGTCTAACCAGACACCTAGCAGTTGTCCACATATTCTAAGTCAGAACCGTCCAGAGTAGTGTTGCTAGTCGGGCGGGAGGGTGCGGGCAGCAATCGGTTGAAGAGCATGCCCTTAGTTTTACTAGCATTTAAGAGCAGTTGGAGGCCCCGGAAGGAGTGTTGTATGGCATTTAAACTTGTTTGGAGGTTTGTTAGCACAGTGTCCAAAGAATGGCCAGAAGTATACAGAATGGTGTCGTCTGCGTAGAGGTGGATCAGAGACTCACCAGCAGCAAGAGCCACATCATTGACATATACAGAGAAAAGAGTCGGCCTGAGAATTTAACCCTGTGGCACCCATAGAGACTGACAGAGGTCCGGACAACAGGCTCTCCGATTTGACACACTGAACTCTGTCTGAGAAGTAGTTGGTGAACCGGGTTGGTTGGTTGGTATAAACTTAGCAGGATTCTGTGGAAGTTCAGCCTCACAGCTCTCTGGTTTTACCCTTAGGGGGAGGCAGTGAGAGAGACTCCACTCCTGTCCCAAATGTCTGGTTTTACCCTTAGGTGGAGGCAATGAGAGAGACTCCACTCCTGTCCCAAATGTCTGGTTTTAACCTTACATGGTAGCAGTGAGAGAGACTCCACTCCTGTCCCAAATGGCACCCCTTTGTAGTGCATTACTTTTGACCAGGGCCCATAGGGTGCCGTTTAGGAGGTCAGAGTGTCTTGAAGAGTGTGGTATCTGTCCTTACTGTTCCTACTACCATAGCCGCATGAAGTAATCTGGGGTAGGTGCTTAAAAACGGACTGCTATAGACGCCTATATCAGTCCACTAATACAGGACTAGTAAAGTTCTGTTAATACAGGACTAGTAAAGGCCCAGTGAACTACTTTTAGAAAAAAATGTTTTGATGTACAGTACCAGTCCAAAGTTTAGACACACCTACTCATTCAAGGGTTTTTCTTTATTTCTACATTTTTTATGTGGTAGAATAATAGTGAAGACGTCAAAACTATGAAATAACACACATGGAATCATGTTGTAACCGAAAAATGGAAAACAAATCTAAATATATTTTACGCTTGAGATTCTTCAAAGTAGCCACCCTTTGCCTTGATGACATCTTTGCTCACTCTTGGCATTCTCTCAACCAGCTAGATGAGGTAATCACCTGGAATGTATTTAAATTTACAGGTGTGCCTTGTTAAAAGTTAATTTGTGGAATTTTTTTCCTTCTTAATACATTTGAACCAATCAGTTGTGTTGTGACAAGGTGGTATACAAAATATAGCTCTATTTGGTAAAAGACCAAGTCCATTATGGCACAAACAGCTCAAATAAGCAAAGAGAAACGACAGTCCATCATTACTTTAAGACATGAAGGTCAGTCAATCTGGAAAATTTCAAGAACTTTGAAGGTTCTTGAAGTGCACCCTAACAAAGACAACTACCCACAATCACAACAGGGAAAGGGCTACCTAAGTATGATTCCCAGGAGGTGTTGGCTTTGGGGATGACCAGTGAAATATACCCGCTGGAGCGTGTGCTATGTTATGGTGACCAGTGAAAAAACCCTCAAGCGCTATGATGAAACTGTCTCTCATGAGGTCCGCCACAGGAAAGGAAGACCCAGAGTTACCTCTGCTGCAGAGAATAAGTTCATTAGAGTTAACTGGCTCTCATGAGGACCGCCACAGGAAAGGAAGACCCAGAGTTACCTCTGCTGCAGAGAATAAGTTCATTAGAGTTACCTGTCTCTCATGAGGACCGCCACAGGAAAGGAAGACCCAGAGTTACCTCTGCTGCAGAGGATAAGATCATTAGAGTTACCTGTCTCTCATGAGGACCGCCACAGGAAAGGAAGACCCAGAGTTACCTCTGCAGAGGATAAGATCATTAGAGTTACCTGTCTCTCATGAGGACCGCCACAGGAAAGGAAGACCCAGAGTGACCTCTGCTGCAGAGAATAAGATTACAGCTCAAATAAATTGCTTTATAGAGTTAAAGTAACAGACATGTCAACATCAACTGTTGAGGAGACTGCGTGAATCAGGCCTTCATGGTCGAATTGCTGCAAAGAAACCACTACTAAAGGACACCAATAAGAAGAAGAGTCTTGCTTGGGCCAAGAAACCTGAGCAATGGACGTTAGACAGGTGGAAATCTGCCCTTTGGTCTGATGAGTCCAAATGTGAGATTTTTGGTTCCAGCCGCCGTGTCTTCGTGAGACACAGAGCAGGTGAGCCGATGATCTCCGAATGTGTGGTTCCCACCATGAAGCATGGCGGAGGAGGTGTGATGGTGTGGGGGAGCTTTTGCTGGTGACACTGTCAGTGATTTATTTAGAATTCAAGGCGCACTTAACCAGCATGGCTACCTCAGTGTTCTGCAGCGATACGCCATCCTATCTGGTTTGCACTTAGTGGGACTATCATTTGTTTTTTCAACAGGACAATGACCCAAAACCCACCTCCAGGCTGTGAAAGGGCTATTTGACAAAGAAGGAGAGCGATGTAGTGCGGCATCAGATGACCTCAGATGACCTCAAAAATACTAATAATATATATGGAGACTGTTTAGTAAATTGATTGTGTCAATGTTGGCTCTGTAGATTGTACTGTATAGTCAACACCTATCCTCTACATCAGGAGTATTCAAATCTGACCCTACGAGGTCTGCTGGTTTTCTGTTCTACCTGATCATTAATATCACTCACCTGGTGTCCCAGGTCTAAATCTATCAGAACTCAGGATAAGACCCAGATGCACACAGTTCGAATCACAGAAGTGTATTTACAAAACAGGGGGCAGGCAAACGACAGGTCAAGGCAGAGGTCGGAAATCCAGGGCAGAGTCCGTAAAGTACAGAACGGCAGGCAGGCTCAGGGTCAGGGCAGGCAAAGGTCGGTAATCTAGGGCAGAGTTCGTAAGGCACAGAACGGCAGGCAGCCTCCGGGTCAGGGCAGGCAGAGGTCGGTAATCTAGGGCAGAGTTCATAAGGTACAGAACGGCAGGCAGGCTCAGGGCAGGCAGAGGTCGGTAATCTAGGGCAGAGTTCATAAGGTACAGAACGGCAGGCAGGCTCAGGGTCAGGGCAGGCAGAGGTCGGTAATCTAGGTCAGAGTTCGTAAGGTACAGAACGGCAGGCTCGGGGTCAGGGCAGGCAGAGGTCGGTAATCTAGGGCAGAGTTCGTAGGGTACAGAACGGCAGGCAGGCTCAGGGTCAGGGCAGGCAGAGGTCGGTAATCTAGGGCAGAGTTCATAAAGTACAGAACGGCAGGCAGGCTCAGGGTCAGGGCAGGCAGAGGTCGGTAATCTAGGGCAGAGTTCGTAAGGTACAGAACGGCAGGCAGGCTCAGGGTCAGGGCAGGCAGAGGTCGGTAATCTTGGGCAGAGTTTGTAGGGTACAGAATGGCAGGCAGGCTCAGGGTCAGGGCAGGCAGAGGTCGGTAATCTAGGGCAGAGTTCGTAGGGTACAGAACGGCAGGCTGCCTCCCGGTCAGGGCAGGCAGAGTCCATAAGGTACAGAACGGCAGGCAGCCTCCGGGTCAGGGCAGGCAGAGTCCATAAGGTACAGAACGGCAGGCAGCCTCAGGGTCAGGGCATGCAGCGGTCGGTAATCCAGGGCAGAGTCCATAAAGTACAGAATGGCAGGCAGCCTCCGGGTCAGGGCAGGCAGAGTCCATAAAGTACAGAACGGTAGGCAGCCTCCGGGTCAGGGCAGGCAGAATGGTCAAAACCGAAAGAACTAAAAAAAAGGGACTAAAGATAACAGGAGTTCGGAAAAACACACTGGTAGGTTTGACGAGACAAGTCGAACTGGCAACAGACAGACAGAAAACACAGGTATAAATACACAGGATATAATGGGGGAAAATGGGTGACACCTGGAGGAGGTGAAGACAAGCACAAGACAGGTGAAAGAGATCAGGGTGTGACAGTACCCCCCCTACCTGGGCACATACCTGGTTGACTGGGGTAACGGCGTTGGAAAGAGTAGACAGAGGTTTAATCCTTGATACTACATGAATAGCGGGATGTATACGGAGGGTGCGCAGCAGAAGACACACAGCAGAAGGGCTGAGGACCTCAGAGATGGGGAAAGCGCCGATAAAACGGGGGGAAAGTTTGCAAGACTCCACCAGGAGGGGCAGATCCCGAGTGGACAGCCATACCCTCTGCCCAAGACGATAACGGGGAGCCGGGGTCCGGTGGTAGTCCACCTGTCATTGATACCTGGAGGTGGTGTTGAGAAGAGCAGACCAGGTACGGCGACAGCGGCGGACAAACATCTGGGCCAAGGTTATGCTGACCTCTTCGTCAGTGAAGAACGGGGGCTGATAAACCATCGAACACTGGAAAGGCGAGAGACCAGTGGCTGAGCAGGGGAGGGTGTTGCGGGCGTATTCCACCCACAGGAGTTGCAGGATCCAGAGCAGGGACGGAAGACGTCGGAGACGTCGACTTTGAATTCGTAGTAATAGTCACTACGGCCACAGACGACGAAGGTGCAGGAAGATCAGGCTCCAGACACAGGCACCCCCAGTGATGAAGGTGCAGGAAGATCAGGCTCCAGACACAGGCACCCCCAGTGACGAAGGTGCAGGAAGATCAGGCTCCAGACACAGGCACCCCCAGTGACGAAGGTGCAGGAAGATCAGGCTCCAGACACAGGCACCCCCAGTGACGAAGGTGCAGGAAGATCAGGCTCCAGACACAAGCACCCCCAGTGACGAAGGTGCAGGAAGATCATGCTCCAGACACAAGCACCCCCAGTGATGAAAGTGCAGGAAGATCAGGCTCCAGACACAAGCACCCCCAGTGACGAAGGTGCAGGAAGATCAGGCTCCAGACACAGGCACCCCCAGTGATGAAGGTGCAGGAAGATCAGGCTCCAGACACAAGCACCCCCAGTGACGAAGGTGCAGGAAGATCATGCTCCAGACACAAGCACCCCCAGTGATGAAAGTGCAGGAAGATCAGGCTCCAGACACAAGCACCCCCAGTGACGAAGGTGCAGGAAGATCAGGCTCCAGGACAGCAAAACTATTAGTTGTTTGTATCCGCTCCGGGCCTCTTGTTGGGAGTGTAGACTGCTTTGCGGGAGGCCATTGTCTTCGGCTGATTACAGATGTGAATGCGACAGGGTGGTTGGTGGTCATTGTGAAATGACACCTTAGAGTTCTTAGGAACAGGAATGATGGTGGTCAGTTTAAGACATGTGGGGATTGAATGTGCCTGCCAGCTGTTTTGCATATGCCCTGAGGACGCGCCCTGGAACACTGTCTGGCCCCTCAGCCTTGCAAGTGTTCATGTGGATGAAGACCTTACTTACTTCGACCTCGGAGAGCGAGATCACCCAGTCCTCTGGGTCGCTGGGGGCCCTCACCCACAGTACAGTTTAGTTATTGTCGAAGCGTGCATAAAATGCATTGAGTTAATCTGGTAGATAGGCATCATTGGGCGGATCACACCTGGGTCTTCCTTTGTAATCCGTAATGGACTGTAGCCCCTGACACATGCAGAGGGCCTATGTAATATGAGTCCACCTTATTCCTATATTGTCCTTTTGCCTGTTTAAAGACTCTGCGGAGGTCATGGCAGGACTTGTTGCACTTGTTCCTGTCCTTAGCCGTAGCCTCAGGGTTGTCTGCAATATACCTTTGTTGCAGTAGTCCTGTCCTCCTTTAGGTAAACTCCAACCTCTGTGTTAATCCAGGGCTTTTGATTGGGGAAGCAGCAAACTATTACTGTGGGGAAAACATCGCTGTTGTATTTCCTAATGAAGCTTGTGATGGAAGTGGTTAGCACGTCGATGTTGTTGGGGGAGTCTCGGATTATATTCCAATCAGCGCTAGCAAAGCAGTGCTGTAGCATAATCTATCATTCTGATTACCATTCCTCAACAGAGCGAGTCAAGGGTAATTCCTGTTTGAGGTTATGCAGGAGTACGGAGTCATGATCTGATTTGCCAAATGAGTTTATCGCACCCTAGTGGTTGTGGGTAGAGTAACAGTGGTCTATGAGTTTATCGCCCCTAGTGGTTGTGGGTAGAGTAACAGTGGTCTATGAGTTTATCGCCCCCTAGTAACAGTGGTCTATGAGTTTATCGCCCCATAGTAACAGTGGTCTATGAGTTTATCACCCCTAGTAACAGTGGTCTATGAGTTTATCACCCCTAGTAACAGTGGTCTATGAGTTTATCACCTCCTAGTAACAGTGATCTATGAGTTTATCGCCCCATAGTAACAGTGGTCTATGAGTTTATCACCCCTAGTAACAGTGATCTATGAGTTTATCGCCCCATAGTAACAGTGGTCTATGAGTTTATCACCCCTAGTAACAGTGGTCTATGAGTTTATCACCCCCTAGTAACAGTGGTCTATGAGTTTATCACCCCTAGTAACAGTTGTCTATGAGTTTATCACTCCTAGTAACAGTGGTCTATGAGTTTATCACCCCTAGTAACAGTGGTCTATGAGTTTATCACCCCTAGTAACTGTGGTCTATGAGTTTATCGCCCCATAGTAACAGTGGTCTATGAGTTTATCACCCCTAGTAACAGTGGTCTATGAGTTTATCACCCCTAGTAACAGTGGTCTATGAGTTTATCGCCCCATAGTGGTTGTGGGTAGAGTAACAGTGGTCTATGAGTTTATCACCCCTAGTAATAGTGGTCTATGAGTTTATCACCCCTAGTAATAGTGGTCTATGAGTTTATCACCTCTAGCCGCGAAGGACAAGTGTTGATGGAAGATTGGCATCACGTGTCTTAATGACGAGGAATACCAACAACACGTTTTCCAGCTTCTTCAAACCTCATACAGTTTGATAAGTGCCATCTTGTTATTTTTCTTGTGGAATGTATACAACAGTCACAATAACAGCTGAAATTCCCTCAGGAGGTAGACAGGTTGGCACTTGACCATCAGGTACTCCAAGACAGGTGAACCATTTTTTTATTTGACCTTTATTTAACTAGGAACAAGAACATTTACAATGACGGCCTAGGATCAGTGGGTTAACAGCCTTGTTCAGGAGCAGAGCAACAGATTTTTACCTTGTCAGCTCATGGATTCGATCTTAAAACCCTTTGGTTGCTAGTCCAACGCTCTAACCACTAGGCTATCTGCCGCCCCATTTCTGGGACATTGCAACTCATTAGATTATAGTAATCAGACTGACACTTCTAGGTGAGTTGTTTAATATTGTTATATAAAAGTATGACTTTTATTTTATGACAATACAATTATCCTAAATAGCAGGGTTTCCGTTTAAAAAATGTGGCGCCGGACAAGTGCCCCGGGAAGATTTTAATTCATTGGACTTTTGATGAATTTACCGGTCATCTATATGCATTGGGTGCATAACCCATTAGGCCATCAGAACATATTCAAAACTTTATAGCCTATTGTTTTATTGGTTTCTACTTCCATTAAACAATAATTGTCCAGCTCAGAGGGCATAAGGGCATTGTATGTATAGGCCTGTAGACTTAGATGTCCACTGTGTGATATTCATATTTAAAAAATAAATAGAAAGGAAGAGAAGCTTAGACCCAGAGAGAGAGAGAGAGGAGTGAGAAGAGAGACAGAGACAGAGAGAGAGAGAGAGAGGGGGGGGGAGAGAGAGAGAGAGAGAGAGAGAGAGGAGTGAGAAGAGAGACAGAGACAGAGAGAGAGAGAGAGAGAGAGAGAGAGAGGTGAGAGAGAGAGAGAGAGAGAGAGAGAGAGAGAGAGAGATCTATAGGATGAGGAGCTAAGGTCTGGCCCCAGAGAGAGAGAGATATGCCTGTGGCTACGACACCAACATGAATTACAGAAGGAGGCAAATTTGTTCATTTTCTACAATAATATATTTTTTATAAAGATATACATGATATTTTTAGATACTGCCTTCACACCATAGTTTAGTCGGCTGATAGCCAGACCACACCAAACCTTCACAAACATTTATAAACTTTATTAGGGTCATTCCCCTTGTAACTCCAGACTAACATGGAGGACATTCCCCTTGTAACTCCAGACTAACATGGAGGACATTCCCCTTGTAACTCCAGACTAACATGGAGGACATTCACCTTGTAACTCCAGACTAAGAGGACATTCACCTTGTAACTCCAGACTAACATGGAGGACATTCACCTTGTAACTCCAGACTAACATGGAGGACATTCACCTTGTAGCTCCAGACTAACATGGAGGACATTCACCTTGTAACTCCAGACTAACATGGAGGACATTCCCCTTGTAGCTCCAGACTAACATGGAGGACATTCACCTTGTAGCTCCAGACTAACATGGAGGACATTCCCCTTGTAACTCCAGACTAACACGGAGGACATTCACCTTGTAGCTCCAGACTAAGAGGACATTCACCTTGTAGCTCCAGACTAAGAGGACATTCCCCTTGTAACTCCAGACTAACATGGAGGACATTCCCCTTGTAACTCCAGACTAACATGGAGGACATTCCCCTTGTAGCTATAGACTAACATGGAGGACATTCCCCTTGTAACTCCAGACTAACATGAAGGACATTCACCTTGTAACTCCAGACTAACATGAAGGACATTCACCTTGTAACTCCAGACTAACATGAAGGACATTCACCTTGTAACTCCAGACTAACATGGAGGACATTCACCTTGTAACTCCAGACTAAGAGGACATTCACCTTGTAGCTCCAGACTAACATGGAGGACATTCACCTTGTAACTACAGACTAAGAGGACATTCACCTTGTAACTCCAGACTAACATGAAGGACATTCACCTTGTAACTCCAGACTAACATGGAGGACATTCACCTTGTAACTCCAGACTAACATGGAGGACATTCACCTTGTAACTCCAGACTAACATGGAGGACATTCACCTTGTAACTCCAGACTAACATGGAGGACATTCACCTTGTAACTCCAGACTAACATGGAGGACATTCACCTTGTAACTCCAGACTAACATAGAGGACATTCACCTTGTAACTCCAGACTAAGAGGACATTCACCTTGTAGCTCCAGACTAACATGAAGGACATTCACCTTGTAACACCAGACTAACATGGTGTACATTCACCTTGTAGCTCCAGACTAACATGGAGGACATTCCCCTTGTAGCTATAGACTAACATGGAGGACATTCCCCTTGTAACTCCAGACTAACATGGAGGACATTCCCCTTGTAACTCCAGACTAACATGGAGGACATTCACCTTGTAACTCCAGACTAAGAGGACATTCCCCTTGTAACTCCAGACTAAGATGAAGGACATTCACCTTGTAACTCCAGACTAACATGGAGGACATTCACCTTGTAACTCCAGACTAACATGGAGGACATTCCCCTTGTAGCTCGAGACTAAAAGGACATTCCCCTTGTAACTCCAGACTAACATGGAGGACATTCACCTTGTAACTCCAGACTAACATGGAGGACATTCACCTTGTAACTCCAGACTAACATGGAGGACATTCCCCTTGTAACTCCAGACTAACATGGAGGACATTCACCTTGTAGCTCCAGACTAACATGGAGGACATTCCCCTTGTAACTCCAGACTAACATGGAGGACATTCCCCTTGTAGCTCCAGACTAACATGGAGGACATTCCCCTTGTAGTTTCAGACTAACATGGAGGACATTCCCCTTGTAGCTCCAGACTAACATGGAGGACATTCCCCTTGTAGTTTCAGACTAACATGGAGGACATTCACCTTGTAATTCCAGACTAACATGAAGGACATTCACCTTGTAACTCCAGACTAAGAGGACATTCACCTTGTAACTCCAGACTAACAAGGAGGACATTCACCTTGTAACTCCAGACTAACAAGGAGGACATTCACCTTGTAACTCTAGACTAACATTGAGGACATTCACCTTCTAACTCCAGACTAACAAGGAGGACATTCACCTTGTAACTCTAGACTAACATTTGCCCCATTAAGTTTTTGTTAGGGGCACCAGCCTATTATTTGGTCCAAGTTATTTGTTTTTGAGGTATCACGCAATATAACTCATTTCATGAAGTCATTAAGTGCTTTATTAACATGTGTAATCGACTACAGAGATGTTACTGGAGAAATAAGTTGCTTCATCTTTTCATGTTGTGATGAAAAATATTTGAATGTAGAAAATGTGCATTCTAATCCAGTAATTGTCATGATGGTTGTTATGTTATTTTTATATGTTACTGTTGCATTTGGGCTCCCGAATGTTCAGATGTTTTTTTTGTTCAACAGAGATGAATTTGGCTTCATCTTTATGTGCTCTAAATGTCATAGGCTGATTCACCAACTGAGTGTAAACTCAGATCACTATCTCCAGCATTTTTCTCCCCCAGGAAAGGAGAGAAAGAGAGTGACTCACTTGACACAGAAGCAAAACAGGTACAGGGGCAGGCGGGCAGACACTTTCACTATATGAGGATAATGTACTTTACTGTTTGACCAAATCATGATTTTAGCCTCTTAAAAAATAGGTTTTGAATGAATGAATGTGCAGGTCGCACCGATTCGAACACCTACAGCACCACAATACAATACACATTGCATTATTGTTTTCTAGTGAGGACAATTATACTCTAGACTGTAAACTGCAGTGAAAATATCATTTGAATAACGCTTCAATATAGCCTAAATATGTGTCATTTAACTTTTTAAATGAAACGTATTAGCATTTATGTGATAAACACAACCTGTCACAACGTTTTAATATGATGGAGATACTTCAAAAGTCTCCTGTAGAGACTCATGTAGAGTCTCCTGTAGTATCCTGTAGAGTCTCATGTGGAGTCTTCTGTAGAGTATCCTGTAGAGTCTCCTGTAGTATCCTGTAGAGTCTCATGTGGAGTCTCCTGTGGAGTCTCCTGTAGTCTCATGTAGTCTCCTGTAGAGTCTCCTGTAGAGTCTCCTGTAGTCTCCTGTAGAGTCTCATGTGGAGTCTCCTGTGGAGTCTCCTGTAGTCTCCTGTATAGTCTCCTGTAGTCTCCTGTAGAGTCTCCTGTAGAGTCTCCTGTAGTCTCCTGTAGAGTCTCCTGTAGAGTCTCCTGTAGTCTCCTGTAGTCTCCTGTAGAGTCTCCTGTAGAGTCTCCTGTAGTCTCCTGTAGAGTATCCTGTAGAGTCTCCTGTAGTCTCCTGTAGAGTCTCCTGTAGTCTCCTGTAGAGTCTCCTGTAGAGTCTCCTGTAGAGTCTTCTGTAGTCTCCTGTAGAGTCTCCTTGAGTCTCCTGTAGAGTCTCCTGTAGAGTCTCCTGTAGTCTCCTGTAGAGTCTCCTGTAGTCTCTTGTAGAGTCTCCTGTAGTCTCTTGTAGAGTCTCCTGTAGTCTCTTGTAGACTACCTACACGTGTTCATCCACTCCAGTCTAATAAACTGAACAAAAATAGGAAAGCTAACATGCAACAATTTCAAAGAGTTTACTGAGTTACACTTCATATCAGGAAATCAGTCAATTGAAATAAATGTTTTAGTCCCTAATCTATGGATTTCACATGACTGGGCAGGGGCTCAGCAATGGGTGGGTTAGGGAGGGCATAGGCCCACCCACCGGGGAGCTCAGCCAATCAGAATGAGTTTTTCCACACAAAAGGGCTTTACTATAGACAGAAAACACCCCCCCACTGATGTTTCCACAGGGGGGATCATGTTTTTAAGGTCATCAACGGTGCATTTTAAACATTGTTGGTCTTTTTAGACCAAGGCCTTCCATTTCAATGTCAAATCTCTCCTTGACAAGGCCTCAGTCAGAGCCTCAGACTGTAGTGACTCTCATGACCAGCTCCCGGGTGCTGTGGCTGGGGTAGCCGTGGGCCTCTGGCTGCCTCAGGTGGCTGAGAAGGTGGAGGATATTGTAGGCAGCACAGTGTTGGTCTGGTCCAGCTGTCCCCCTGGCCTGCTCAGTGGAACCCTGTGTGACCTGCCCAATCGCTGTAGCTGGTGATGCTGTAGCTAAGTCCGGTGCTGTGGTGGCAGCAGCCAGAGGGGAGGTGGCAGAGGAGGGTCCTAATCCTGTCCCAGCCTGGTTTCTCTGGCTAGACTGAGGCTGAGAGAGAGTCCGCACTGTGGCTGCTGTCTTCAGGCTCTCACTGTCAGTGGTCTTGTCGTAGTTGAGAACCTTCCACTGCTGGTTGACAGCCTGCCACCGGTTAAAGATACGGAACACTGAAGGTCCTTCATGGATGATTAGAGCTGCAGCGGGAAGATAAGAGATATGAATATTAGTCAGATGATCTTGCATTAAACAATCAGAAGCACAGTCAGGATCTTACTGCATAGAGTCTTACTGCATAGTCTTACTGCATAGAGTCTTACTGCATAGAGTCCTACTGCATAGAGTCCTACTGCATAGAGTCTTACTGCATAGAGTCTTACTGCATAGAGTCTTACTGCATAGAGTCCTATTGCATAGAGTCTTACTGCATAGAGTCTTACTGCATAGAGTCTTACTGCATAGAGTCCTACTGCATAGAGTCCTACTGCATAGAGTCTTACTGCATAGAGTCTTACTGCATAGAGTCTTACTGCATAGAGTCCTACTGCATAGATACATCTAGACACATTTGAAGTAAATGGCTCTGATATGATCCATAAACCTTCCCATAAGACATTATAAATATGATACTATACACTGTTTGTGACAGTGAGTGAGACATGCCAACATCTGTGTTCTGGGATTTCCACAGGTGAAACATTCGTACAGAGGGGTTCCCGATAATATCTCATCTCAGGTGTTAGAAGTGATTATTGGTGCGTCCTCAGAATGTTGGCGCATTGGGGAGGGAGTAGCTCTGTCTGATTGGTTGTTGATGCGTGGGGAGTGAGTAGCTCTGTCTGATTGGTTGTTGACGCATGGGGAGTGAGTAGCTCTGCCTGATTGGTTGTTGATGCGTGGGGAGTGAGTAGCTATGTCTGATTGGTTGTTGATGCATGGGGAGGGAGTAGCTCTGTCTGATTGGTTTTTGGCGCATTGGGGAGTGAGTAGCTCTGTCTGATTGGTTGTTGATGCATGGGGAGTGAGTAGCTCTGCCTGATTGGTTGTTGATGCGTGGGGAGTGAGTAGCTATGTCTGATTGGTTGTTGATGCATGGGGAGGGAGTAGCTCTGTCTGATTGGTTGTTGATGCATGGGGAGTGAGTAGCTCTGTCTGATTGGTTGTTGATGCATGGGGAATGAGTAGCTCTGTCTGATTGGTTGTTGATGTATGGGGAGTGAGTACCTCTGTCTGATTGGTTGTTGATGCATGGGGAGGGAGTAGCTCTGTGTGTACCAACACAACTGTGGTTGTATGAAGAAACCAGACAGAGTTGAAATCAAGACTCAACTTGATAAATCAACACATCCTCACATAACTGGGAGAGTGTGAGTGATTTGTTTTGTCCAACAGCGACCCAATCAGTTTCTAAAACAGAGCAATAATCCAACAAGTCATGGCTTCCCTAACAGGAAAAGACAAAGAGCCACTTGGAGACGAGAGTAATGAACAACTAAATCCTATCCGGTAAAACACAGCTAATACGTTCAACGCTCACAACAACTTGCTACAATCTGTTTGTAAGAAATTGATTAGCTCTAAAAGACAGTAGAGGCTATCGTATCATAAATGCACAAAACAAGGTGTGCACATGAATGAACAAGACAAAAAAAATAGCATTTAGGAAACAAATTTGCAAACTTTAGAAGATGAATGGGACCAACAAGAAAACAGAATAAGACGAAACATGAGAACATTGTCCTTGAGAATATTGACGCAACGTGGTCTCAGAGCATTTTGTATTATTCTGTATATAAATTGCAGACAGTTAATTTAGTATGACATGTTACATTTCGTATGGTATGTATTAATTAGTGGATGTTACTAATTACAACTAACAAAGAGTCACTGACAACAACCAAAACAAAACAGGTGGGGTTTTAGGAGGGTTTCTGAAAGATACTCATGGGGGTGTCCCCTGAAAGTTGACTAGCAACAACAACAGGAACTGAAAGACACCCAACATGAGCACCCATAACATTTGCTCAAGAAGAGGCAAACAAAAGAAAAACCACACCAAACTTAGACAGGAAGCAAACATAAAAGGTGGAGCAAAACGAAACCAGGGAAATCAGATAAAGGATTGTTTGTCTAGAAATCAACTAAAGGTGTTGACCCTTCACATCAATCAAGACAACTAAAGGTGTAGACCCTCCACATCTATCAAGACAACTAAAGGAGTTGACCCTCCACATCTATCAAGACAACTAAAGATGTTGACCCTCCACATCTATCAAGACAAAGGAGTTGACCCTCCACATCTATCAAGACAACTAAAGATGTTGACCCTCCACATCTATCAAGACAATTAAAGGAGTTGACCCTCCACATCTATCAAGACAACTAAAGGAGTTGACCCTCCAGATCAATCAAGACAACTAAAGGAGTTGGCCCTCGACATCTATCAAGACAACTAGAGGAGTTGACCCTCCACATTTCTCAATACAACTAAAGGAGTTGACCCTCCACATCTATCAAGACAACTAAAGGAGTTGGCCCTCGACATCTATCAAGACAACTAGAGGAGTTTAACCCTCCACATCTATCAAGACAACTAAAGATGTTGACCCTCCACATCTATCCAGACAACTAGAGGAGTTGACCCTCCACATTTCTCAATACAACTAAAGGAGTTAACCCTCCACATCTATCAAGACAACTGGAGCAGTGGGCCAGACACTCTTAAATAGCACATGGGCTCTCGGCTTAGCTGATAGGCCAAGATTGGATTGGCTTGGGTGTGCAAGGGTTGGCAAGTATGGGAGGTAGGGACAGGCTTGTCTTGGCTTGGTTGGGCGAGGATGGGAGTTAAGGACAGGCTTGTCTTGGCTTGGGTGGGCAAAGGTGGGCAAGGATGGGAGGTAGGGACAGGCTTGTCTTGGCTTGGGTGGGTGAGGATGGGAGGTAGGGACAGGCTTGTCTTGGCTTGGGTGGGCAAAGGTGGGCAAGGATGGGAGGTAGGGACAGGCTTGTCTTGGCTTGGGTGATGAGGATGGGAGGTAGGGACAGGCTTGTCTTGGCATGGGTGGGCAAGGGTGGGCGAGTATGGGAGGTAGGGACAGGCTTGTCTTGGCTTGGATGTGCAAAGGTGGGCAAGGATGGGAGGTAGGGACAGGCTTGGCTTGTAAATCTGCTGTAAAATGAATAAGAGTTCTGGACAGATTAGTAGAGAATGTTGAGTAATTAGTATTCCTTGTTTGCCATTATACCTAAGATCCAATTGTGTTTATTGGTGAGAATGGAGATGGGCTCTCTCCGAGGGATGAGGACGGGGTGGCTGGGAGGGGTGGCTGGGAGGGGTGGCTGGGAGGGTAGCTGGGAGGGGTGGCTAGGAGGGGTGGCTGGGAGGGGTGGCTGGGAGGGGTGGCTGGCAGGGGTGGCTGGGAGGGGTGGCTGGCAGGGGTGGCTGGGAGGGGTGGCTGGGAGGGGTGGCTGGGAGGGGTGGCTGGGTAGGGGGCTAGGAGGGATGGCTGGGTGAGGGGGCTGGGAGGGATGGCTGGGTGAGGGGGCTGGGAGGGGGGGCTGGGAGGGCGGGCTGGGAGGGGGGGCTGGGAGGGCAGGCTAGCTGGGTGAGGGGGCTGGGAGGGGGGGACGGAAGGGGTGGCTGGGAGGGGATCAGACACTTCTCTGAAGTATGTGTGGTGTTTCCACTCATCTCACTTCGGTCTTTCGGTGGATCCACTCTCCCAAGTAGAGCCCACCAGCCACTATACTTCAATTTAATTCACAAGGTTTTACAGACTGACCACAGTACTTAAGTGGCAGTCCTTCTCCAATGTATTTACAATGACATAATCCACAGGCTTTTGGTACATTAGGAGAGAAACGTAATGTTTTTTTTTGTGTGATCTCTGTTAAATGTCTGCTCAGCCTACACGTTCACACATTTTATTTATGTAATGTATACAATAACTATGTATTCACACTATGGTTCTCCCATATCCACGGCACGTCCACCGCCTTCATATGGTATGTCTGCTAAAATGTTTTATCGGGTTATTCAATGATAGATGGAACGAACTAGGCTAACTTTGATTCTAAGTAAAGACCAACAAAATACTACTTATCACATGGAATGTACACCAACTCCATGATGGCTCAAGAAAAGCAGAAGATTCGTAAACATTTAAAGAGATTGTCAGAAGATGTGGTTTTCTTGCTAGAGTTACATATCAAAAAGGAGGAATTGAGGATTGAAAGACGTGCTGAGTTGGAGACTATGCTTCCATCTACTGTAGAAACAGCAGAGGTGCTTCTACATCTGCATTGTTTGCTGTTTGGGGTTTTACGTTCCAGTCATCTATCAGACAGACTCTCACTCTCCAGCCCTAACAAGGACTCTAGTCAGTCATCTATCAGACAGACTCTCACTCTCCAGCCCTAACAAGGACTCTCGTCAGTCATCTATCAGACAGACTCTCACTCTCCAGCCCTAACAAGGACTCTAGTCAGTCATCTATCAGACAGACTCACTCTCCAGCCCTAACAAGGACTCTCGTCAGTCATCTATCAGACAGACTCTCACTCTCCAGCCCTAACAAGGACTCTAGTCAGTCATCTATCAGACAGACTCACTCTCCAGCCCTAACAAGGACTCTAGTCAGTCATCTATCAGACAGACTCTCACTCTCCAGCCCTAACAAGGACTCTAGTCAGTCATCTATCAGACAGACTCTCACTCTCCAGCCCTAACAAGGACTATAGTCAGTCATCTATCAGACAGACTCACTCTCCAGCCCTAACAAGGACTCTCGTCAGTCATCTATCAGACAGACTCTCTCTCCAGCTCTAACAAGGACTCTAGTCAGTCATCTATCAGACAGACTCTCACTCTCCAGCCCTAACAAGGACTCTAGTCAGTCATCTATCAGACAGACTCTCACTCTCCAGCCCTAACAAGGACTCTAGTCAGTCATCTATCAGACAGACTCACTCTCCAGCCCTAACAAGGACTCTCGTCAGTCATCTATCAGACAGACTCTCTCTCCAGCTCTAACAAGGACTCTAGTCAGTCATCTATCAAACAGACTCTCACTCTCCAGCCCTAACAAGGACTCTCGTCAGTCATCTATCAGACAGACTCACTCTCCAGCCCTAACAAGGACTCTAGTCAGTGTATATAAAACACTGCAGAGTATGAGTTTATCTGCAGAAAGGAATGTTACAGTATGTTTAAAACTAAAGACTCAAAAGACTACATCAGTGGTAGACAACCCTGGTCCTACATCAGGGTTAGACAACCCTGGTCCTACATCAGGGTTAGACAACCCTGGTCCTACATCAGTGTTAGACAACCCTGGTCCTACATCAGGGTTAGACAACCCTGGTCCTACATCAGGGTTAGACAACCCTGGTCCTACATCAGGGTTAGACAACCTTGGTCCTACATCAGGGTTAGACAACCCTGGTCCTACATCAGGGTTAGACAACCCTGGTCCTACATCAGGGTTAGACAACCCTGGTCCTACATCAGGGTTAGACAACCCTGGTCCTGGAGGGCCACAGTCACTATCTTCATCAGGGGTAGACAACCCTGGTCCTGGAGGGCCACAGTCACTATCTTCAACAGGGGTAGACAACCCTGGTCCTTCATCAGGGGTAGACAACCCTGGTCCTACATCAGGGGTAGACAACTCTGGTCCTACATCAGGGTTAGACAACCCTGGTCCTACATCAGGGTTAGACAACCCTGGTCCTACATCAGGGTTAGACAACCCTGGTCCTACATCAGGGTTAGACAACCCTGGTCCTACATCAGGGTTAGACAACCCTGGTCCTACATCAGGGTTAGACAACCCTGGTCGTACATCAGGGGTAGACAACCCTGGTCCTACCTCAGGGGTAGACAACCCTGGTCCAGGAGGGCCGCAGTCACTATTTTCATCAGGGGTAGACAACCCTGGTCCTGGAGGGCCACAGTCACTATCTTCATCAGGGGTAGACAACCCTGGTCCTGGAGGGCCACAGTCACTATCTTCAACAGGGGTAGACAACCCTGGTCCTACATCAGGGGTAGACAACCCTGGTCCTGGAGGGCCACAGTCACTATCTTCATCAGTGGTAGACAACCCTAGTCCTACATCAGGGGTAGACAACTCTGGTCCTACATCAGGGTTAGACAACCCTGGTCCTACATCAGGGTTAGACAACCCTGGTCCTACATCAGGGTTAGACAACCCTGGTCCTATATCAGGGTTAGACAACCCTGGTCCTACATCAGGGTTAGACAACCCTGGTCCTACATCAGGGTTAGACAACCCTGGTCCTACATCAGTGTTAGACAACCCTGGTCCTACATCAGGGTTAGACAACCCTGGTCCTACATCAGGGTTAGACAACCCTGGTCCTACATCAGGGTTAGACAACCCTGGTCCTACATCAGGGTTAGACAACCCTGGTCCTACATCAGGGTTAGACAACCCTGGTCCTACATCAGGGGTAGACAACCCTGGTCCTAACTCAGGGGTAGACAACCCTGGTCCTGGAGGGCCGCAGTCACTATTTTCATCAGGGGTAGACAACCCTGGTCCTGGAGGGCCACAGTCACTATCTTCATCAGGGGTAGACAACCCTGGTCCTGGAGGGCCACAGTCACTATCTTCATCAGGGGTAGACAAACCTGGTCCTAAATCAGGGGTAGACAACCCTGGTCCTCCATCAGGGGTAGATAACCCTGGTCCTGGAGGGCCACAGTCACTATTTTCATCAGGGGTAGACAAACCTGGTCCTAAATCAGGGGTAGACAACCCTGGTCCTACATCAGGGGTAGACAACCCTGGTCCTACATCAGGGGTAGACAACCCTGGTCCTACATCAGGGGTAAACAAACCTGGTCCTACATCAGGAGTAGACAACCCTGGTCCCACATCAGGGGTAGACAACCCTGGTCCTGGAGGGCCACAGTCGCTATCTTCATCAGGGGTAGACAACCCTGGTCCTGGAGGATCACAGGCACTGTCTTCATCAGGGGTAGACAACCCTGGTCCTGGAGGATCACATGCACTGTCTTCATCAGGGGTAGACAACCCCGGTCCCACATCAGGGGTAGACAACCCTGGTCCTGGAGGGCCACAGTCACTATCTTCATCAGGGGTATACAACCTTGGTCCTACATCAGGCGTAGACAACCCTGGTCCTACATCAGGGGTAGACAACCCTGGTCCTGGAGGGCCACAGTCACTATCTTCATCAGGGGTAGACAACCTTGGTCCTACATCAGGCGTAGACAACCCTGGTCCTGGAGGGCCACAGTCACTATCTTCATCAGGGGTAGACAACCTTGGTCCTACATCAGGCGTAGACAACCCTGGTCCTGGAGGATCACAGGCACTGGAGCCACTTCATGTTTTTGATTGAACTGACCTGGAAGACCAGGTGTGTTGAATTTAGTCATTCACTGATCTGATCAATTATCTGTTCTGGTGTGATGCCTAGTGGGGACAAAATCCTATAGTTCCTGAAGCACTTCCAGGAACTGAGTTGCCTACCTCTGGAGTAAAGGATTAAAGGCTAGAAACTCTCTAAAACAGATGAAGAAAGGAACTGAGTTGCCTACCTCTGAGTAAAGGATTGAAGCCCAGATGAGCTAAATCAATATATATAATGACAAAGTATTCTCACGTTAGACCTGTAGGCAAAACTATACAGATCTATCAAATTGATAATTCATAATTTCTGCCATTCATTCTCTCAGTGTCTATAGCATTCCACTCACATACAGTAAGGGGATTTCAGAGTGAGATAATCTGAAGAACAAGCAACTGCCATCCATTACATTGACTGTCAGTGAGCCACGGTTGTAAACTAGAATAGGGCTCAGCCTCACCGAAGCAGACGATGTCCATGAATCCGTACATGCCGTAGCAGATCTGGAAAAGCAGGTCATGTCTCTGCCAGCGTGCCGAGGGGCTGAAGGAGGACCAGACCAGCCAGGACAGACTGGCCACCAGGAACATAGACCCCAGAATCGCTGCAGCTATCTGAACCTTCTCTATCACCGCCAGGGAGATGGACTGCCACTGAGGGAGGGAGGGACGGAGATACTGTAAACACAAATGCACCATTGTCTGTTTGAAAATGAGATCTACTGCTGTAATGGGTTTATTATGGATCCCCATTAGTTCCTGCCAAGGCAGCAGCTACTCTTCCTGGTTTATTATGGATCCCCATTAGTTCCTGCCAAGGCAGCAGCTACTATTCCTGGGGTTTATTATGGATCCCCATTAGTTCCTGCCAAGGCATCAGCTACTCTTCCTGGGGTTTATTATGGATCCTAATTAGTTCCTGCCAAGGTATCAGCTACTCTTCCTGGGGTTTATTATGGATCCCCATTAGTTCCTGCCAAGGCATCAGCTACTCTTCCTGGGGTTTATTATGGATCCCCATTAGTTCCTGCCGAGGCAGCAGGTACTCTTCCTGGGGTTTATTATGGATCCCCATTAGTTCCTGCCAAGGCAGCAGCAACTCTTCCTGGGGTTTATTATGGATCCCCATTAGTTCCTGCCAAGGCATCAGCTACTCTTCCTGGGGTTTATTATGGGTCCCCATTAGTTCCTGCCAAGGCAGCAGCTACTCTTCCTGGGGTTTATTATGGATCCCCATTAGTTCCTGCCGAGGCAGCAGCTACTCTTCCTGGGGTTGATTATGGATCCCCATTAGTTCCCATCAAGGCATCGGCTACTCTTCCTGGGGTTGATTATGGATCCCCATTAGTTCCTGCCAAGGCAGCAGCTACTTTTCCTGGGGTTTATTATGGATCCCCATTAGTTCCTGCCAAGGCAGCAGCTACTCTTCCTTGGGTTGATTATGGATCCCCGTTAGTTCCTGCCAAAGCAGCAGCTACACTTCCTGGGGTTTATTATGGATCCCCATTAGTTCCTGTCAAGACAGCAGCTACTCTTCCTGGGGTTTATTATGGATCCCCATTAGTTCCTGCCAAGGCAGCAGCTACTCTTCCTGGGGTCCCAAAAAATTAAGGCAGTTTATATAATTATAAAAACATTACAATACATTCACAACAGATTTCACAACACATCCAGGGAGTTTTTCCAAGCCACCGTGCTTCTACATCTGCATTGCTTGCTGTTTGGGGTTTTAGGCTGGGTTTCTGTACAGCACTTTGTGACATCAGCTGATGTAAGAAGGGCTATATAAATACATTTGATTTGATTTGATTCAGTGTGTGCCTTCAGGCCACCACTCTACTACCCCTTATCTACAGGATCAATGTGTGTGTGTATGCGTGTGTCTGTACCTGTGTGTGTGTGTATATATGCGTGTGTCTGTACTGTACCTGTGTGTGTATGCGCGTGTCTGTGCCTGTGTGTCTGTCTCGTCACATTCCCGCTGTTCAATAGGGTGTATTTTGTTTTTAAAAGAGATTTCATTGCTGGCATGGTAGCTCACCTGTAGCGGGTTCCTGGTGCTGATGCTGATGACCTGGTACTTGTAGTAGCAGAGCTCACAGGCCCAGGATCCTCTCTGACTGATCCACTTGATGAGGCAGGGCTGGTGGATACAGCGAACCGACCCACTGCAGCGACATGGGCTCAGCAGCTCCCCCTGTGGGACACATTACATTACACAGCAGTTGAAACCAAAGGCCCATAATTCCTCACTGGCATAATACAGTACCAGTCAAAAGTAAAACATGATTTTTTACTATTTTCTACATTGTAGAATAATAGTGAAGACATCAAAACTATGAAATAACACACATGGAATCATGTAGTTACCAAAAAAACTGTTAAACAAATCAAAATATATTTTATATTTCAGATTCTTCAAAGTAGCCACCCTTTGCCTTGATGACAGCTTTGTACACTCTTGGCATTCTCTTAACCAATTTCACCTGCATTTGCAACAGTCTGGAAGGAGTTCCCACATATGCTGAGCACTTAGATGCTTTTCTATCACTCTACGGTCCGACTCATCCCAAACCATCTCAATTGGGTTGAGGTCGGGTGATTGTGGAGGCCAGGTCATCTGATGCAGCACTCCATCACTCTCCTTATTGGTCAAATAGCCCTTTCACAGCCTGGAGGTGTGTTGGGTCATTGTCCTGTTGAAAAACAAATGATAGTCCCACTAAGCGCTAACCAGATGGGATGGTGTATCGCTGCAAAATGCTGTGGTAGTCATGCTGGTTAAGTATGCCTTGAATTCTAAATAAATCACAGACAGTGTCAGCAAAGCAAAGCACCCCCACACCATCACAGTTCCTTCTACATGCTTCACGGTGGGAACCATACATGTGGAGATGGGTGCGTCACTTGAGTGGGTTGAGTCTCTGACGTGATCTTCCTGTCTGGGTTGGTGCCCCCTTCAGGTTCGTGCCATGGGGGAAATCTTTGTGGGCTATACTCAGCCTTGTCTCAGGGTAGTAAGTTGGTGGTTTGAAGATATCCCTCTAGTGGTGTGGGGGCTGTGCTTTGGCAAAGTGGGTGGGGTTATATCCTGCCTGGTTGGCCCTGTCCGGGGGTATCATCGGATGGGGCCACGGTGTCTCCTGACCCCTCCTCTCTCAGTCTCCAGTATTTATGCTGCAGTGGTTTATGTGTCAGGTGGCTAGGGTCAGTCTGTTATATCTGGAGTATTTATCCTGTCTTATCCAGTGTCCTGTGTGAATTTATGAATGCTCCCTCTGATTCTCTCTCTTTCTCTCTCTCAATCACATTTATTTATAAAGCCCTTCTTACATCAAGATTCTTCCTAGGTGCTGGCCTTTCTAGGGAGTGTTTCCTAGCCACTGTGCTTCTACACCTGCATTGCTTGCTATTTGGAGTCTTAGGCTGGGTTTCTGTACAACACTTTGTGACATCGGCTGATATAAAAAGGGCTTAATAAATACATTTGATTGATTTGGGCTGCAATTTCTGAGACTGATAACTCTAATGAAATTATCCTCTGCAGCAGAGGAAACTCTGGGTCTTCCATTCCTGTGGCAGTCCTCGTGAAAACCAGTTTCATCATTGTGCTTGATAGTTTTTGTGACTGCACTTGAAGAAACTTTCAAAGTTCTTGAATTTTTCCGGATTGACTACCTTCATGTCTTAAAGTAACTGTAATTTCTCTTTGCCTATTTGAGCTGTTCTTGCCACAATATGGACTTTGTCTTTAACCAAATAGGTCTGTCTCCTGTATACCACCCCTTCCTTGTCACAATACAACTGATTCACTCAAGGAAAGGAAAATAAGGAAAGAAATTCCACAAATTAACAAGGCACACCTGTTAATTGAAATGCATTCCAGGTGACTACTTCATGAAGCTGGTTGAGAGAATGCCAAGCATGTGCAAAGCTGCCATCAAGGCAAAGGGTGGCAAAGGTTGGCTAAATATAAAATATATTTTGATTTGTTTAACACTTTTTGGTTACTACATGATTCCATATGTGTTATTGCATATGTTTGATGTGTTCACTATTATTCTACAATGTAGGGAAAAAAAGAAAAAAAACTTGAATGAGTAGGTGTGCCCAAACTTTTGACTGTTGTTGTATGTTGAACAGGATTACATAGCCTTTTTGTTTAGAGGGACTGAATCAATAGAAACAGGATGCTGGTGTCTATGACAACAGGAGCAGCATCTCAGTCACAGAGCAGAGAGGAAATACAGAGCAGAAAGGAAATACAGAGGAAATACAGAGCAGAAAGGAAATACAGAGTAGAGAGGAAATACAGAGGAAATACAGAGTAGAGAGGAAATACAGAGGAAATACAGAGCAGAGAGGAAATACAGAGTAGAGAGGAAATACAGAGTAGAGAGGAAATACAGAGTAGAGAGGAAATACAGAGGAAATACAGAGGAAATACAGAGGAAATACAGAGTAGAGAGGAAATACAGAGTAGAGAGGAAATACAGAGTAGAGAGGAAATACAGAGTAGAGAGGAAATACAGAGGAAATACAGAGCAGAGAGGAAATAAAGAGTAGAGAGGAAATACAGAGTAGAGAGGAAATACAGAGGAAATACAGAGCAGAAAGGAAATACAGAGTAGAGAGGAAATACAGAGGAAATACAGAGTAGAGAGGAAATACAGAGCAGAGAGGAAATACAGAGTAGAGAGGAAATACAGAGTAGAGAGGAAATACAGAGCAGAGAGGAAATACAGAGCAGGGAGGAAATACAGAGTAGAGAGGAAATACAGAGCAGAGAGGAAATACAGAGCAGAGAGGAAATACAGAGTAGAGAGGAAATACAGAGTAGAGAGGAAATACAGAGCAGAGAGGAAATATAGAGCAGAGAGGAAATACAGAGTAGAGAGGAAATACAGAGCAGAGAGGAAATACAGAGCAGAGAGGAAATACAGAGTAGAGAGGAAATACAGAGCAGAGAGGAAATACAGAGTAGAGAGGAAATACAGAGCAGAGAGAAAATACAGAGTAGAGAGGAAATACAGAGGAAATACAGAATAGAGAGGAAATACAGAGTAGAGAGGAAATACAGAGTAGAGAGGAAATACAGAGTAGAGAGGAAATACAGAGTAGACAGGAAATACAGAGGAAATACAGAGGAAATACAGAGTAGAGAGGAAATACAGAGAAGACAGGAAATACAGAGGAAATACAGAGTAGAGAGGAAATACAGAGTAGAGAGGAAATACAGAGGAAATACAGAGCAGAGAGGAAATACAGAGTAGAGAGGAAATACAGAGTAGAGAGGAAATACAGAGTAGAGAGGAAATACAGAGGAAATACAGAGTAGAGAGGAAATACAGAGTAGAGAGGAAATACAGAGTAGAGAGGAAATACAGAGGAAATACAGAGTAGAGAGGAAATACAGAGTAGACAGGAAATACAGAGGAAATACAGAGTAGAGAGGAAATACAGAGAAGACAGGAAATACAGAGGAAACAGAGTAGAGAGGAAATACAGAGTAGAGAGGAAATATAGAGGAAATACAGAGTAGAGAGGAAATACAGAGAAGACAGGAAATACAGAGGAAATAAAGAGTAGAGAGGAAATACAGAGAAGACAGGAAATACAGAGGAAATACAGAGTAGAGAGGAAATACAGAGTAGAGAGGAAATACAGAGTAGAGAGGAAATACAGAGGAAATACAGAGGAAATACAGAGGAAATACAGAGTAGAGAGGAAATACAGAGTAGAGAGGAAATACAGAGGAAATACAGAGTAGAGAGGAAATACAGAGTAGAGAGGAAATACAGAGGAAATACAGAGCAGAGAGGAAATACAGAGGAAATAAAGAGTAGAGAAGAAATAGAGAGTAGAGAGGAAATACAGAGTAGAGAGGAAATACAGAGGAAATACAGAGTAGAGGCAATACAGAGTAGAGAGGAAATACAGAGTAGAGAGGAAATACAGAGGAAATACAGAGTAGAGAGGAAATACAGAGTAGAGAGGAAATACAGAGTAGAGAGGAAATACAGAGGGAATACAGAGTAGAGAGGAAATACAGAGGAAATACAGAGCAGAGAGGAAATACAGAGTAGAGAGGAAATACAGAGTAGAGAGGAAATACAGAGGAAATACAGAGTAGAGAGGAAATACAGAGTAGAGAGGAAATACAGAGTGGAGAGGAAATACAGAGGAAATACAGAGTAGACAGGAAATACAGAGGAAATACAGAGGAAATACAGAGTAGAGAGGAAATACAGAGTAGAGAGGAAATACAGAGACACTGTACTTTTGACACTGGACAAAAGTAGTGCACTATACAGGGAATAGGCTGCCATTTAGGACACACAGTGAGAGAACACTACTGAATAAAACAAGCACCGTGTGAATCACTCTAAGTGAAGTGTGGCCTTGAAGAATCCCTCCTCTCTATGCGTGCTTCCTCTCTGGCTTGTGTTGAATATCAATTTCCTGTCTGAGAAAAAAAACTTCAAAGCTTTAACAGTGAAAAAGGTTTCTAGTGTCGGGGGTGAATTTAACATATGATTTATTATTAAACTCCAGGGATTTCAGAGGGTCACTTCATGTCACATCGCCTCTCAACTACTGGGTACTCTCATTCTTTACACTAAGGGTCCCAAACGGCACACTATTCCCTATCGGCCCTGGTCAAAAGTAGTCCACTATAAAGGTATTAGGGTGCCATTGGGATGCAAACCCAGCTGTGTCAAGTGCTGTAACTTGACTGCAGGAGAAAAATGCCAATAATGAGCAACACTCCAACTAAGAACAGAACAACGGGGTGAGTTAAGAGGACAACCTGATAACTAGTCAGCACTCCAGCTAAGAACAGAACAACTGGTTAAGAGGACAACCTGATAACTAGTCAGCACTCCAGCTAAGAACAGAACAACTGGTTAAGAGGACAACCTGATAACTAGTCAGCACTCCAGCTAAGAACAGAACAACTGGGTGAGTTAAGAGGACAACCTGATAACTAGTCAGCACTCCAGCTAAGAACAGAACAACTGGTTAAGAGGACAACCTGATAACTAGTCAGCACTCCAGCTAAGAACAGAACAACTGGGTGAGTTAAGAGGACAACCTGATAACTAGTCAGCACTCCAGCTAAGAACAGAACAACTGGTTAAGAGGACAACCTGATAACTAGTCAGCACTCCAGCTAAGAACAGAACAACTGGGTGAGTTAAGAGGACAACCTGATAACTAGTCAGCACTCCAGCTAAGAACAGAACAACTGGTTAAGAGGACAACCTGATAACTAGTCAGCACTCCAGCTAAGAACAGAACAACTGGTTAAGAGGACAACCTGATAACTAGTCAGCACTCCAGCTAAGAACAGAACAACTGGTTAAGAGGACAACCTGATAACTAGTCAGCACTCCAGCTAAGAACAGAACAACTGGTTAAGAGGACAACCTGATAACTAGTCAGCACTCCAGCTAAGAACAGAACAACTGGTTAAGAGGACAACCTGATAACTAGTCAGCACTCCAGCTAAGAACAGAACAACTGGTTAAGAGGACAACCTGATAACTAGTCAGCACTCCAGCTAAGAACAGAACAACTGGTTAAGAGGACAACCTGATAACTAGTCAGCACTCCAGCTAAGAACAGAACAACTGGTTAAGAGGACAACCTGATAACTAGTCAGCACTCCAGCTAAGAACAGAACAACTGGTTAAGAGGACAACCTGATAACTAGTCAGCACTCCAGCTAAGAACAGAACAACTGGTTAAGAGGACAACCTGATAACTAGTCAGCACTCCAGCTAAGAACAGAACAACTGGTTAAGAGGACAACCTGATAACTAGTCAGCACTCCAGCTAAGAACAGAACAACTGGGTGAGAGGACAACCTGATAACTAGTCAGCACTCCAGCTAAGAACAGAACAACTGGTTAAGAGGACAACCTGATAACTAGTCAGCACTCCAGCTAAGAACAGAACAACTGGTTAAGAGGACAACCTGATAACTAGTCAGCACTCCAGCTAAGAACAGAACAACTGGTTAAGAGGACAACCTGATAACTAGTCAGCACTCCAGCTAAGAACAGAACAACTGGGTGAGTTAAGAGGACAACCTGATAACTAGTCAGCACTCCAGCTAAGAACAGAACAACTGGTTAAGAGGACAACCTGATAACTAGTCAGCACTCCAGCTAAGAACAGAACAACTGGGTGAGTTAAGAGGACAACCTGATAACTAGTCAGCACTCCAGCTAAGAACAGAACAACTGGTTAAGAGGACAACCTGATAACTAGTCAGCACTCCAGCTAAGAACAGAACAACTGGTTAAGAGGACAACCTGATAACTAGTCAGCACTCCAGCTAAGAACAGAACAACTGGTTAAGAGGACAACCTGATAACTAGTCAGCACTCCAGCTAAGAACAGAACAACTGGTTAAGAGGACAACCTGATAACTAGTCAGCACTCCAGCTAAGAACAGAACAACTGGTTAAGAGGACAACCTGATAACTAGTCAGCACTCCAGCTAAGAACAGAACAACTGGTTAAGAGGACAACCTGATAACTAGTCAGCACTCCAGCTAAGAACAGAACAACTGGTTAAGAGGACAACCTGATAACTAGTCAGCACTCCAGCTAAGAACAGAACAACTGGTTAAGAGGACAACCTGATAACTAGTCAGCACTCCAGCTAAGAACAGAACAACTGGTTAAGAGGACAACCTGATAACTAGTCAGCACTCCAGCTAAGAACAGAACAACTGGTTAAGAGGACAACCTGATAACTAGTCAGCACTCCAGCTAAGAACAGAACAACTGGGTGAGAGGACAACCTGATAACTAGTCAGCACTCCAGCTAAGAACAGAACAACTGGTTAAGAGGACAACCTGATAACTAGTCAGCACTCCAGCTAAGAACAGAACAACTGGTTAAGAGGACAACCTGATAACTAGTCAGCACTCCAGCTAAGAACAGAACAACTGGTTAAGAGGACAACCTGATAACTAGTCAGCACTCCAGCTAAGAACAGAACAACTGGTTAAGAGGACAACCTGATAACTAGTCAGCACTCCAGCTAAGAACAGAACAACTGGTTAAGAGGACAACCTGATAACTAGTCAGCACTCCAGCTAAGAACAGAACAACTGGGTGAGAGGACAACCTGATAACTAGTCAGCACTCCAGCTAAGAACAGAACAACTGGTTAAGAGGACAACCTGATAACTAGTCAGCACTCCAGCTAAGAACAGAACAACTGGTTAAGAGGACAACCTGATAACTAGTCAGCACTCCAGCTAAGAACAGAACAACTGGTTAAGAGGACAACCTGATAACTAGTCAGCACTCCAGCTAAGAACAGAACAACTGGGTGAGTTAAGAGGACAACCTGATAACTAGTCAGCACTCCAGCTAAGAACAGAACAACTGGTTAAGAGGACAACCTGATAACTAGTCAGCACTCCAGCTAAGAACAGAACAACTGGGTGAGTTAAGAGGACAACCTGATAACTAGTCAGCACTCCAGCTAAGAACAGAACAACTGGTTAAGAGGACAACCTGATAACTAGTCAGCACTCCAGCTAAGAACAGAACAACTGGTTAAGAGGACAACCTGATAACTAGTCAGCACTCCAGCTAAGAACAGAACAACTGGTTAAGAGGACAACCTGATAACTAGTCAGCACTCCAGCTAAGAACAGAACAACTGGTTAAGAGGACAACCTGATAACTAGTCAGCACTCCAGCTAAGAACAGAACAACTGGTTAAGAGGACAACCTGATAACTAGTCAGCACTCCAGCTAAGAACAGAACAACTGGTTAAGAGGACAACCTGATAACTAGTCAGCACTCCAGCTAAGAACAGAACAACTGGTTAAGAGGACAACCTGATAACTAGTCAGCACTCCAGCTAAGAACAGAACAACTGGTTAAGAGGACAACCTGATAACTAGTCAGCACTCCAGCTAAGAACAGAACAACTGGTTAAGAGGACAACCTGATAACTAGTCAGCACTCCAGCTAAGAACAGAACAACTGGTTAAGAGGACAACCTGATAACTAGTCAGCACTCCAGCTAAGAACAGAACAACTGGGTGAGAGGACAACCTGATAACTAGTCAGCACTCCAGCTAAGAACAGAACAACTGGTTAAGAGGACAACCTGATAACTAGTCAGCACTCCAGCTAAGAACAGAACAACTGGTTAAGAGGACAACCTGATAACTAAAGTGAAGAATGGAAGTTGGAACTTGTTGGAAGATGTGAAAAACAAAGGGTTCCAGTTTGCATTACATGATGAGTTTCATGATTTCTCTCAACCTTAAATTAGTCTCTCATGTTCCTCCTGAATAGTGCAGTGAGACATATTAATCAATATCGTCTCCAAGACAAACAATAGCATGACTAAAGATGGGAGAATATAGTCCTAGGTACAATTCCTGACTTCCCAGTGTCCTGTACTGTTTCAGGCAGTGTGTGCATGAGTGGGAAACATTATTGGATTTCTCCTGCATGTAATTGTTTCTCTGTTTTATGTTCACACTCAATGTCAGTCTATAATCTGTTTTGGTAGTTCTGTTTGTCTCTAATTAATCAACCTGAGGGACAGAGGGTTTATCTGCCCAGCGATCACTGATATGGTGACCCCTGTTTACCCAGAGACCACAGACCACCCACTTATTTGGGCTCTCTCCAGGCATGCCTTACAGATGGAGGCGGGTTGCAGGGGAGCCATTCTGAGGCTACTGGAGCGGTGTAGGATTATTACTCAAAGGAACGTCTAAGGGCCATTAATTCAGACAAAATGTCACACCTTCTAGAATAAGTAGCCTTTACTGAGATGAAAAGCTCCTCAGCCACATGACAGCTGATGATTCTGACACCAACCCTACCGTGGCTCTTGGGAGATGCCACCTGAGGACTCAGATCATAACAGCAAAACAAAGCCAGTGTTGTGTTAAGGGTCTATCCAATATCACCGTTTCAGGTCCCTGGAAGCAGATCCTGCAGACAGGTGTCCTGAGGCTGCCACTCTCACTATAACTGCACAAGGAGAACCTCTGTTCCAGCTTGTCCTTAGCCCAGCTATCAGAGGAGCTGCTGCAGTGTAATACCCCCGGTGGCTCTGCCGCATCAACCCAGCCTGAGCCCCCCGCCAGCCTGTCTCTCTCCGGCCCGCTGGCACCCCCCGGTGGCGGGGCAGTCCGTATGTCCCCCGGACCCTGATGGGCCGTTAACGTGTTGTCGTCCGGTCCACTGACGTCTGAAGGGACCCCATGGCTGTCCGGTACGTGTCCGGTCATGGGGATCAATACCGTTACCGGAGACGGGGGCCGGAGTAACAGCACCTTCAGGTCACCAAATAGGACGCAGCAGCGGCTCTTCAGCATGTCTGGACCACGCAGCATCACTGAGGAATTAGCAGCACCATGCGGTGACACTAAGGCTAAAAAGCTCCTCTACAAATCATTGAATAAAATGTGATGTCTACTTACAGGAAGTGTTACCCCCTAAAAAAGTCCAAACTGCCTTGGCACCTTTCCCATTAATAACATATTCCATTGGCGCAAACAAGTATCAGAACACATTGGATATTCGGGTTGTTTCGGCTAGAACATCAATAAATAGTTAAAACAGGCTTTCATAATTTCATCCCCAAAGATGAATCTACTCCCACAGTATCTTCCAGAGTGGTCCAAGAAACATCAGAAGCATCATCCCATTGGTTCATTGTTGATGTCTGGTTGAGAATATCTGTATGGGTTTCTCATAGATGTGCCATTCATCACAAATGGTGAATCAAAGAATCTGTTCATAGAGAACTATCCAAAGCGAAACTCTGTCTGTCGTTGGCGTGCTGTTCAAAGCTTCCAGGGAGCATAGCTGTCGTTAGTTTTCAATACATCACCGTCGTTTTCGTAACCACCGAATTCCCGTGCTCAAAGAACACAATGGTGCGTGTGTATCCATTAACTATATTTCATCCCAGCTTTCGGACTGTCCTAATGTTAGGCGCACGCATTCCTTCTAGGTGTCTGTCTGTGTGATCATTGGCTGTTGATTTTGTGCTCACGCTGCAGTTTCAGTGCCATGATTCCTGGGACAGCTCCCAAGCACAGCACGTCACCACAGCAAGGAGTGATGCAGAGCCGGAGAACAATCTGCTCAGAATAACAAAAGGAGGAAGCTAGACATCGGCATGCCTGTCAATGTAGGGTCCGTATGTCCAGCATAGCCCACAAATAACACAACAGACGCTACAATATTCAAATTAAACGTGCTGAAGGCAAAGCACAACTAGATTTATTTCATCAACTATAAAAATATAACATTGCATTATTAGCATAAAATAACACACCAACAGTAACTCTTCAACCATTCAAGTTAGGTATAAAACCAACTTTCACATGTTCAGGATATCTAATTCAACCAACCAATCAATCAATCAATCAATCAATCAATCCATTTTCCCATCTATCTACCACTATTTGAAGTATAACCAGTCACTACCACTACTATAACCAGTCACTACCATTACTATAACCAGTCACTACCACTACTATAACTATAACCAGTCACTACCACTACTATAACCAGTCACTACCACTACTATAACCAGTCACTACCACTACTATAACCAGTCACTACCACTACTATAACTATAACCAGTCACTACCACTACTATAACCAGTCACTACCGCTACTATAACCAGTCACTACCACTACTATAACCAGTCACTACCACTACTATAACCAGTCACTACCACTACTATAACCAGTCACTACCATTACTATAACCAGTCACTACCACTACTGTAACCAGTAACTACCATTACTATAACCAGTCACTACCACTACTATAACTATAACCAGTCACTACCACTACTATAACCAGTCACTACCATTACTATAACCAGTCACTACCACTACTATAACCAGTCACTACCATTACTATAACCAGTCACTACCACTACTATAACCAGTCACTACCACTACTATAACCAGTCACTACCATTACTATAACCAGTCACTACCACTACTATAACTATAACCAGTCACTACCACTACTATAACCAGTCACTACCACTACTATAACCAGTCACTACCACTACTATAACCAGTCACTACCACTACTATAACCAGTCACTACCACTACTATAACCAGTCACTACCACTACTATAACCAGTCACTACCACTACTATAACCAGTCACTACCACTACTATAACCAGTCACTACCATTACTATAACCAGTCACTACCACTACTATAACTATAACCAGTCACTACCACTACTATAACCAGTCACTACCACTACTATAACCAGTCACTACCACTACTATAACCAGTCACTACCACTACTATAACCAGTCACTACCACTACTATAACCAGTCACTACCATTACTACTGTAGACACTACCACTACTATAACCAGTCACTACCACTACTATAACCAGTCACTACCACTACTATAACCAGTCACTACCACTACTATAACCAGTCACTACCAATACTATAACCAGACACTACCACTACTATAACTATAACCAGTCACTACCACTACTATAACTATAACCAGTCACTACCACTACTATAACTATAACCAGTCACAACCACTACTACTGTAGACACTACCATTACTATAACTATAACCAGTCACTAACACTGCTATAACCAGTCACTACCACTACTATAACTATAACCAGTCACTACCACTACTATAACTATAACCAGTCACTACCATTACTATAACTATAACCAGTCACTACCACTACTATAACTAGAACCAGTCACTACCATTACTATAACTATAACCAGTCACTACCACTACTATAACTATAAACAGTCACTACCACTACTATAACTATAACCAGTCACTACCATTACCATTACTATAACCAGTCACTACCACTACTATAACTATAACCAGTCACTACCATTACTACTGTAGACACTACAACTACTATTACTATAACCAGTCACTACCAATACTATAACTATAACCAGTCACTACCATTACTATTACTATAACCAGTCACTACCACTACTATAACTATAACCAGTCACTACCACTACTATAACTATAACCAGTCACTACCACTACTATAACTATAACCAGTCACTACCATTACTACTGTAGACACTACCACTACTATAACCAGTCACTACCATTACTACTGTAGACACAACCACTACTATACCATTCACTATATTTATATATAGTATCACTGCACATATTCCTGTTTCTTATTGTAAAACTAATGGTATTTGAAGAATAAAAAAAACATTTAAAAAAAGTATTGAAACAATAAAATAACATTTTTTTAAAGTATTGAAAGAATTAAAAAACGTGTAACCTAAAAGAAAAGCGCCGAACATTTGCCGTACGTCACTTCCTCCGCAGGAGTTCCAAACAAGAAACTGCTCAATATACTTACGAAGAACTTCTGCTTTTGTTGTTTTAGCGTAGGTCGTTAGCGAAAATATGTCGTATTTAGAAATAGCTAGATAACTCTGCTACTTGTTTATTCATATTTCGCTTACGGATATGGCCTGTGATCTTTTCCGACTTGTTAGCAAGCTAACGATAGCTCGCTAGCTACAACCTATCTTGCCAGCAAATAAGCAGGCAATATAGCGAGCTAATAATTAACCATGTCTAGCTCTTTGACGGCAGAGCAGCTGCAGAAGATAGAGGAGAACAGACGGAGAGCTTTAGCGATTAGAGCACAGAGACAGGCTGCTCAGTGTAACAACCAGACGCCCATATCAGGGCTCAACAACCCTGCCAGTGCTCCTCAGCAATGCATTAACACTCACTCTGGTCCACCTTCTAACTCAACTCCCCGACCAGGACTAACTCATCATCCACCTAATACTGTGCTTCAGAATTATGTTCCACGGGGTCAAGACAGGAGACCTGACCAGTTGTTTTCTAGCCCAAGGGACAAGTCTGGACAGAATTCACTATTCACCAATACTGCCACTAAACAGGTGAGGGAGGAGTGATACCTTGACGTTTTGTACAGTTATATTTGTGTTTGGTTTGTCTGTTGGCAATGATTTTAGTTTCTAATGTACTGTTTTTTTTGTTGTCTTTGTCTCCTCAGATTAAAGTAATAGACCCACTACCTCTCCCAAAGGGACAACATTCATTGAAAGGGTTAGATGTGTCTACAGGAGGAAGCCCCTCAGTGTTCAAAGCACTTCAGCCAAAGACAACAGGTGGCCCATCATCTTCCTTTTCTGGAAGTTCCACTGGTACTGGTAGTTCATATGGAGCCAAGTCATCATCATCAGGCCAGAACGTCTCCTCTGTGTTCAAACCTCCACAGCCGAATAAAGCAGTGTTACCTGGTCCGTATCCTACTTCTACAAGTGCAACTGGCAGTTTCTCTGTTTCTAAACCTCATCCAAAGACCTCTTCTTCTGGGCTGTCTTCCCATTCTGGATGTGCCATTGGTAGTTTCTATAAACAAGGAAGCAAACATGGAGCCACATCACCATCTGTCCAGAGTGCTGCTCCCTCCAGCGGTACTGATGTTAGTAACTCTCTACCTGGGAAGAGCCCTGCCGTCACAGTCAGAGGGAAATGTGTCTCTCACTCAGAGGAGCGGTTCAGAGTGGAAGTCGGTTACCATGCTGAGCTGATTGCTGTGTTCAAAAACATCCCTTCTCGGAACTATGGTGAGTTTTAATGGATGTATTTAAATTCATCCTGGTGATTTGTCCGGTTGAAAGGTTGAATTACAGCCCTATATAGAGCAATAACTAATATTTATGTTATATTCTATAACCTAAGATTACGTACACTTGTTTACTATGTGTTGTTGTTGTTTATCTTGTATCTCCCAACAGACCCTGCTACCAAGATGTGGAACTTCAGCCTTGAGGACTATCGTCAGCTGAGTATGAGATAGGCCTACACACATCACATACTTTAAGAAGATAATCACATGTATTGGTCAAGTGAAGATGTATTGTCCAAATAGACACTCTCTTCCCTATAGGGCTCCAAAGTAGTGCACTGTATACGGAATAGAGTGCCATTTGGGACCTTCTAAGAAGGCCCATGTATTTCCTGTTATAGTGGAGGAGTCCGGCTCCATCTCCTGTATATGTCTGAAACCTCTGGTGAGGGGTATTGACGTGGCGCCGGCGTCTAGCCGGTCCCGTGACACTGCTGCGCTTGGGGCCCTGCTGAAGCTGTGTAGTGGCTGGCAGAGACCAGGGGCCACCGTACAGGGCCACGCCACCCTGGTGTCACGATCACGCTTCGAGGTCGACGTTGGGTACCATGTTGACGTCATCGCTGCTTTCAAACAGATGCCTTCCAAGAACTATGGTAAGTGAAACCTGTTTAGGGCTGTTGCGGTGACAGTATTACCACCACACCGGCAGTCATGGCCGCAGTCAAATTCCACGTGACCATTCAGACATGGTAATATTCTCTTATGCACTCTGGACATGTGTTGGTAGTAGACTTACCCAAGTCGCTAATGACCATGAGGTCACTAATGGCCTGTTATTCAGGGCTCTATTGTCCCTCCATCGGGTCCTAATGGCCTGGTACTCAGGGCTCTGTTGTTCCTCCATCAGGTCACCAATGGCCTGGTACTCAGGGGTCTGTTGTCCCCCCATCAGGTCCTAATGGCCTGGTACTCAGGGCTCTATTGTCCCTCCATCAGGTCCTAATGGCCTGGTACTCAGGGTTCTATTGTCCCTCCATCAGGTCCTAATGGCCTGGTACTCAGGGCTCTATTGTCCCTCCATCAGGTCCTAATGGCCTGGTACTCAGGGCTCTGTTGTTCCTCCATCAGGTCACCAATGGCCTGGTACTCAGGGGTCTGTTGTCCCCCCATCAGGTCCTAATGGCCTGGTACTCAGGGCTCTATTGTTCCTCCATCAGGTCCTAATGGCCTGGTACTCAGGGTTCTATTGTCCCTCCATCAGGTCCTAATGGCCTGGTACTCAGGGCTCTATTGTCCCTCCATCAGGTCCTAATGGCCTGGTACTCAGGGTTCTATTGTCCCTCCATCAGGTCCTAATGGCCTGGTACTCAGGGCTCTGTTGTTCCTCCATCAGGTCACCAATGGCCTGGTACTCAGGGGTCTGTTGTCCCTCCATCAGGTCCTAATGGCCTGGTACTCAGGGTTCTATTGTCCCTCCATCAGGTCCTAATGGCCTGGTACTCAGGGCTCTATTGTCCCTCCATCAGGTCCTAATGGCCTGGTATTCAGGGCTCTATTGTTCCTCCATCAGGTCCTAATGGCCTGGTACTCAGGGTTCTATTGTCCCTCCATCAGGTCCTAATGGCCTGGTATTCAGGGCTCTATTGTTCCTCCATCAGGTCCTAATGGCCTGGTACTCAGGGTTCTATTGTCCCTCCATCAGGTCCTAATGGCCTGGTACTCAGGGTTCTATTATCCCTCCATCAGGTCCTAATGGCCTGGTACTCAGGGTTCTATTGTCCCTCCATCAGGTCCTAATGGCCTGGTACTCAGGGTTCTATTGTCCCTCCATCAGGTCCTAATGGCCTGGTACTCAGGGCTCTATTGTCCCTCCATCAGGTCCTAATGGCCTGGTACTCAGGGCTCTATTGTCCCTCCATCAGGTTCTAATGGCCTGGTACTCAGGGCTCTATTGTCCCTCCATCAGGTCCTAATGGCCTGGTACTCAGGGTTCTATTGTCCCTCCATCAGGTCCTAATGGCCTGGTACTCAGGGTTCTATTGTCCCTCCATCAGGTCCTAATGGCCTGGTACTCAGGGCTCTATTGTCCCTCTAACCACTCTGACATCAATGCAAATGCAATCATAAATCACATCAAACACCTATCATCAAAACAGTTCATGCTTTTAAAACGGATGATTAATTCAAAGCATTTCTGAACTAGCATGTAGAACACCATAGTTTATGCATAGGGCCTATATGTGAGCCTAAGCCTGAAAAACCCCACCAGAATTCAAATAATGATTGTACCATTATACAATACATAGTCTAGTAGCCTACCACATATTTCGCACGGCATAATTTTTTTTTTTTTTGGTACCTACAGGGCCTTCAGAAAGTATTCAGACCCCTTGACTTTTTCCACATTTTGTTGGGTTACAGCTAGAGGTCGACCGATTATGATTTTTCAATGCTGATACGATTTATCGGAGAACCCAAAAAAAGCAGATACCGATTTATCGGACAGTTTTTATTTGTGTATGTGTATATGTAATAATGACAATTACAACAATACTGTATGAGCACTTTTTTATTTTAACTTATTATAATACATAGAATTTATTTAAGGTTTTCAAATGGTCAACAGCCTGTAGTCGCATCATGCAGCCTGTATGTTTTGATTTCTAAGGTTTGTATCATTCACATCTAAATCTATCTACTTTTACGCTCAATATGTACACTCGCTCTGGAATGGGAAAAATATCATTTATTTTATTCAGCTAAGTTCAATTATATTATTCTTACAATAATATAAAATAATGGTACGAGACTTATAAGCATATCTGGTCTGCTAAATGAACTAGCCCATGGCGCATAAGAGCTGTTAAACATATTTATGTTATTAACGATCAATGACCGTGAGACTGGAATTTGCATGACAATAACCGGCTGACAATTTCATGACAGCAACAGTTCGTTAATTTTCCTACTATTTTCAAGCGTGTTATTTCATTTTCATATATTCATCAGTATCATGTTTTAGATAGTGCTGTGTGATATTATATATTCTCTCTTTTGTTAAGATATGAAGACAAGAAAGTGGAGTTTCTTGCTTGAGGATTATAAAAGACTTAGTAAGTATTATCCTGTTGTGGTCATTGCTTTGACACTTCATGGTCATGTATCCGCTAGCCTTCTCTGCTGAATTGTCTGCGACTCTGCATTCTATAGTCAGTGAGTGTTCTGTGTTCTATATTCATGAATGTTCTGTGTTCTATATTCATGAATGTTCTGTGTTCTATATTCATGAATGTTCTGTGTTCTATATTCATGAATGTTCTATAGTCAGTGAGTGTTCTGTGTTCTATATTCATGAATGTTCTGTGTTCTACATTCTGTGTTCTATATTCATGAATGTTCTGTGTTCTACATTCTGTGTTCTATATTCATGAATGTTCTGTGTTCTATATTCTGTGTTCTATATTCTGTGTTCTACATTCTGTGTTCTATATTCATGAGTGTTCTGTGTTCTACATTCTGTGTTCTACATTCTGTGTTCTATATTCATGAGTGTTCTGTGTTCTACATTCTGTGTTCTACATTCGGTAAATACATTCGTAAAGTATTCAGACCCCTTGACTTTTTCTGAAAATGTCTTGTTCTAAAATTCATTAAATACATGTTTTCCTCATCAATCTCCACCCACTACCCCATAATGACGACGAGAAAAACTTTTCTTTTGTTGAAATGTTTGCAAATGTATAAAAAAACAGATACCTTATTTACATAAGTCACCAGATCCTTTGCTATGAGACTTGAAATTGAGCTCAGGTGCATTCTGTTTCCATTGATCATCCTGAATGTTTCTACAACTTGATTGGTGTCCACCTGTGGTAAATTAAATTGATTGGAAATGATTAAGGTTTTTCTGTTTTTTAGTATTAATACATTTGCAAATTTCAACATCTGTTTTGCGTTGTCATTATGGGGTGTTGTGTGTAGATTGAGGGATATTATTTATTTAATCCATTTTAGAATAAGGCTGTGACGTAACAAAATGTGGAAGAAGTCAAGGAGGCTGAGTACTTTCCAAAGGCCCTGTATATTCAGTGAATGGTGTGTGTTTTGTATTCAGTGAATGGTGGGTGGGTGTGTTCTGTATTCAGTGGATGGTGGGTGGGTGTGTTCTGTATTCAGTGAATGGTGTGTGTGTGTGTTCTGTATTCAGCAAATGGTGTGTGTGTGTTCTGTATTCAGCAAATGGTGTGTGTGTGTTCTGTATTCAGCAAATGGTGTGTGTGTGTTCTGTATTCAGCGAATGGTGTGTGTGTGTGTTCTGTATTCAGTGAATGGTGTGTGTTTTGTATTCAGTGAATGGGGTGTGTTTTGAATTCAGCGAATGGGGTGTGTTCTGTATTCAGTGAATGGGGGGTGTGTTCTGTATTCAGTGTGACTCTGTTCCCTGTCCTACTTCCCAGTGGATGCTCTCGGTGCCATTCCATCAGTAGAGATTGAGCCTCTCCCTAGGGGTGTGATCCAGGTGTTCTCTGCCCTGTTTGAAGGCAGCCAGACATGGCCATCAGAGGTTCCTGAAGCTGACCTGTCTTCCATTGACCCCTCATTGACACGTCGTCTCATGCCCTTCCAGAGAGACGGTGTCAAGTAGGTGTTAGTCTCACTGTTATCATGACCATACAACTCAAATCAGAAATAGAGAGCAACAGTAAATAACAATAGTGGGGCTATATATAGGGGGTACCGGTACAGAGTGGATGTGCGGGGGCACCGGTGTCGAGGTAATTGAGGTAATATGTACATGTAGGTAGAGTTATTAAAATGCATAGATATGAACAGTAGCAGCAGTGTACTGGGTTGTATTCATTAGGGCACACCATAGCAAAAATGTTTAGCAACGGAAAGGGGAAATAAGTTTCATATTGGACATTTCCAATATTTCCCCCTTCGTTTTGTGCCTAATGTATACAAATCTTATGTATCTGGTTCTTATATAGTTTCATATTGTGATAATCAGTCTGTTTGTTTGTATGACACCTTGATTGTCTTCTTCTCCAGACAATGTTTGTTTTGTTCCCAAGATGGTTCTTGATTAATGGTCTGTTTGTATGTACAGTTGAAGTACATACACTTAGGTTGGAGTCATTAAAACTCGTTTTTCAACCACTCCACAAATATCTTGTTAACAAACTATAGTTTTGGCAAGTCGGTTAGGACATCTACTTTGTGCATGACACAAGTAATTTTTCCAACAATTGTTTACAGACAAATTATTTCACTTATAATTCACTAAATCACAATTCCAGTGGGTCAGAAGTTTACATACACTAAGTTGACTGTGCCTTTAAACAGCTTGGAAAATTCCAGAAAAGGATGTCATGGCTTTAGGAGCTTCTGATTGGCTAATTGACATCATCTGAGTCAATTGGAGGTGTACCTGTGGATGTATTTCTACCTTCAAACTCAGTGCCTATTTGCTTGACATCATGGGAAAATCAAAATAAATCAAACTAGACCTCATAAAAACAGATGAAGACCCTCACAAGTCTGGTGCATCCTTTGTTGCAATTTCCAAACACCTGAAGGTACCACGTTCAACTGTACAAACAATAGAACTTAAGTATAAACACCATGGGACCACGCAGCCGTCATACCGCTCAGGAAGGAGACGCGTTCTGCCTTCTAGACATGAACGTACTTTGGTGTGAAAAGTGCAAATCAATCCCAGAACAACAGCAAAGGACTTTGTGAAGATTCTGGAGGAAACGGGTACAAAAGTCTATATCCACAGTAAAACGAGTCCTATATCGACATAACCTGAAAGGCCGCTCAGCAAGGAAGAAATCACTGCTCCAAAACCGACATATAAAAGCCAGACCGTACTTTTTGGAGAAATGTCCTCTGATCTGATGAAACAAAAATAGAACAGTTTGGCCATAATGACCATTGTTAAGTTTGGAGGAAAATGGTTGAGGATTGCAAGCCGAAGAACACCATCCCAACCGTGAAGCACGGGGATGGCAGCATTATGTTGTGGGGGTGGCAGCATCATGTTGTGAGGGTGGCAGCATTATGTTGTGGGGGTGGCAGCATCATGTTGTGGGGGTGGCAGCATCATGTTGTGGGGGTGGCAGCATCATGTTGTGCGGGTGGCAGCATCATGTTGTGGGGGTGCTTTGCTGCAGGAGGGACTGGTGCACTTGACAAAGTAAATGGCATCATGAGGGAGGAAAATTTATGAGGATATATTGAAGCAACATCTCAAGTCAAACAATTTAAAGGCAATGCTACCAAATACATTGGGAATGTGATGAAATAAATTAAAGCTGAAATAAAGCATTCTCTCTACTATTATTTTGACATTTCACATTCTTAAAATAAAGTGGTGATCCTAACTGACCTAAAACAGGGAATTTTAACTAAGATTAAATGTGAGGAATTGTGAAAAACTGAGTTTAAATGTATTAGGCTAAGGTGTATGTAAACTTCCCGACTTTGACTGTAGTTGTATTAAACCCTGGTTGTCTCCTCCAGCTTTGCGGTGTCCAAAGATGGCCGCCTCCTCCTGGCTGATGACATGGGACTGGGGAAGACAGTTCAGGCCATTTGCATAGCTGCCTACTACAGGAAAGAGTGGCCTTTATTAGTGGTGGCCCCTTCTTCTGTCAAATTCACCTGGGCTGAGGTACAATCACATCTATTATTAGCTATAGACCTTGGCATTTCTTATTAGCTATAGGCCTAGACTATGACATTTATTAAAATTATAAATTGCGTTTTTTCTCAGTGTTCAATAATAGTCATGGAGTGGTACGTTATCGAGGAATACAAAGTTAGTGTTGTTTTTCCCCTGATGGTTCTTCATTAATCGGTTCTGTTCTTTCTGTTTAGATAGACACCGTGTCAGTCATGTCCAGGGGTATGCTGTTCTTTCTGTTTAGATAGACACCGTGTCAGTCATGTCCAGGGGTATGCTGTTCTTTACACATTAGTGTTAGTGGAATCTGGAGGTGATTCGAGTAAAGAGGAATAAGTGGATTGGTATTGGCAAAGTGTTTTGTTTCTAAGCACTGTAATCCCTACTAGTCCTGTAGCTCCATTAGGTCATTTATTTTAAAGAAGAAACCAAGAACCATTTTCTTTGTCTGGCGAGCACCCAGTAAATTAAACAGTACATTATGTGGACATGGAACACCCAGAGGCTGTAAATGATTGTGTTCTGTTTATTACTGTATTGATTAGAGTTTTGTCTGTGAATTATTTGTTTGCAATGCAAGGAAAGTTGGTCTCCATCAGTCCTTTGTCCTATTCATCCACTCTGACTGCATGTCCTATGTGTCACCGTGTCCTATGGGTCTCTCTGGTTTCTTGTTATTCCTCGTGGTTCTGGTGTGTTCTGTTCCGTCAGGGTGTCTGTTAGTGGTTTTAAAATATATCCTTGAAGTGTAGAGGATGCTGTCAAACTGGAGCAGGGGGCTCTAGTTCTCATTTTAATTGGCCCATCAGGTTTGCAGTCAAAGAGGAAGGTCTAGTCTTGGGCATGCCAGAAATGTCCAGATTTTGCTCTTGTTAACTTGACTGTTCCTCTCAGACGTGCTCTAGAATGTGTAGGACTCTTGTTAACTCGACTGTTCCTCTCAGATGTGCTCTAGAATGTGTAGGACTCTTGTTAACTTGACTGTTCCTCTCAGACGTGCTCTAGAATGTGTAGGACTCTTGTTAACTCGACTGTTCCTCTCAGACGTGCTCTAGAATGTGTAGGACTCTTGTTAACTTGACTGTTCCTCTCAGACGTGCTCTAGAATGTGTAGGACTCTTGTTAACTCGACTGTTCCTCTCAGACGTGCTCTAGAATGTGTAGGACTCTTGTTAACTCGACTGTTCCTCTCAGATGTGCTCTAGAATATGTAGGACTCTTGTTAACTCGACTGTTCCTCTCAGACGTGCTCTAGAATGTGTAGGACTCTTGTTAACTCGACTGTTCCTCTCAGATGTGCTCTAGAATGTGTAGGACTCTTGTTAACTCGACTGTTCCTCTCAGACGTGCTCTAGAATGTGTAGGACTCTTGTTAACTTGACTGTTCCTCTCAGATGTGCTCTAGAATGTGTAGGACTCTTGTTAACTTGACTGTTCCTCTCAGATGTGCTCTAGAATGTGTAGGACTCTTGTTAACTCGACTGTTCCTCTCAGATGTGCTCTAGAATGTGTAGGACTCTTGTTAAGTCGACTGTTCCTCTCAGACGTGCTCTAGAATGTGTAGGACTCTTGTTAACTCGACTGTTCCTCCCAGACGTGCTCTAGAATGTGTAGGACTCTTGTTAACTCGACTGTTCCTCCCAGACGTGCTCTAGAATGTATAGGACTCTTGTTAACTCGACTGTTCCTCTCAGATGTGCTCTAGAATGTGTAGGACTCTTGTTAACTCGACTGTTCCTCTCAGACGTGCTCTAGAATGTGTAGGAGACTCTTGTTAACTCGACTGTTCCTCTCAGATGTGCTCTAGAATGTGTAGGACTCTTGTTAACTCGACTGTTCCTCCCAGGCGTGCTCTAGAATGTATAGGACTGGAGCAGTAACTGTAGTCAGTGACAGTTTGCTCAGCATCCAGTGACCACAGTTGTCAACTCTACAGTATGCCATTGTTCACAGCACTATCTCCCCTCCTCTCTAGGCCTTCAGGCAGTGGCTGCCCTCCGTGCAGCCTGACAGTATCAATGTGATTGTCAAGGGGAAAGACAACCTGAGGGGTGGTCTGGTCAACATCATCAGCTATGATCTACTGAGCAGGATGGACAAGCAGCAGGCTGCTAACCCCTTCAATGTTCTCATAATGGATGAGTCCCACTTTCTGAAGAACATGAAGACTGCCCGCTTTAAGGCTGCCTTGCCACTGCTCAAGGTGTGGATGATTCTCTTTTACTCTCAGGATCCTTGGTATTTAGGCTACAATTTATATATTCTATGTAACAATTTAACAAAGGTAATAGTGAAGTTTTCATGTGATCTCTTAAGACTGTTGGGTTGGACTGTGTTCTTATTAGTGTGTTGTCACTGTTTTCAGGTAGCTAAGACTGTGATTAGTTAGATAGTGTTGTCTTCAGTTTCTACTATGTTCTCAATCTCAGGTAGCTAAGCGTGTGATCCTGCTGTCGGGGACTCCTGCCATGTCCAGACCCTCAGAGCTCTACAGTCAGATCCTGGCTGTCAAGCCCTCCCTGTTCCCCCACTTCCGTGACTTTGGGACCAGGTATTGCAATGCCCGACAGGTAAGTTTAGCCTACAGTACAGTATCCTAGACCCGCCTGTTGCTCTACAGTATCCTAGACCCGCCTGTTGCTCTACAGTATCCTAGACCTGCCTGTTGCTCTACAGTATGTATCCTAGACCCGCCTGCTGCTCTACAGTATCCTAGACCCGCCTGTTGCTCTACAGTATCCTAGACCTGCCTGTTGCTCTACAGTATGTATCCTAGACCCGCCTGCTGCTCTACAGTATCCTAGACCCGCCTGTTGCTCTACAGTATCCTAGACCCGCCTGTTGCTCTACAGTATCCTAGACCCGCCTGTTGCTCTACAGTATGTATCCTAGACCCGCCTGCTGCTCTACAGTATCCTAGACCCGCCTGCTGCTCTACAGTATCCTAGACCCGCCTGTTGCTCTACAGTATCCTAGACCCGCCTGCTGCTCTACAGTATCCTGACATTCGTGGTCGATCTCCAAGGCATTCGTGGTCGATCTCCAAGGCATTCGTGGTCGATCTCCAAGGCATTCGTGGTCGATCTCCAAGGCATTCGTGGGCGATCTCCAAGGCATTCGTGGTCGATCTCCAAGGCATTCGTGGTCGATCTCCAAGGCATTCGTGGTCGATCTCCAAGGCATTCGTGGTCGATCTCCAAGGCATTCGTGGGCGATCTCCAAGGCATTCGTGGTCGATCTCCAAGGCATTCGTGGGCGATCTCCAAGGCATTCGTGGGCGATCTCCAAGGCATTCGTGGGCGATCTCCAAGGCATTCCTGGTCGATCTCCAAGGCATACCTGGTCAATCTTGATTCAACTTGATTCAGCAGCCCTAGTGCCGTTGGCGGTAGGTGCGCTTGATTCAGCAGCCCTAGTGCCGTTGGCAGTAGGTGCGCTTGATTCAGCAGCCCTAGTGCCGTTGGCGGTAGGTGCGCTTGATTCAGCAGCCCTAGTGCCGTTGGCAGTAGGTGCGCTTGATTCAGCAGCCCTAGTGCCGTTGGCAGTAGGTGCGCTTGATTCAGCAGCCCTAGTGCCGGGAAGGCAAAGTTTTCCAATTTTGGCCAATCGGATAGCTCAGATCACGGTGTCTGCACATAGTGATTCCTATGTTATTGATGTAAAGAATATTTATGGTCCGAGGTGGGTAATGAGGAGCAACCAGACGCTGCACCTGACACATTTATGAAATTGCTTATTCCTTCAGAACTACTGAAGGAAAAAAAAATTGGGCGTGCAAAATTATTCAGCCCCCTTAAGTTAATGATTTGTAGTGCCACCTTTTGCTGCGATTACAGCTGTAAGTCGCTTGGGGTATGTCTCTATCAGTTTTGCACATCGAGAGACTGACATTTTTTCCCATTCCTCCTTGCAAAACAGCTCAAGCTCAATGAGGTTGGATGGAGAGCATTTGTGAACAGCAGTTTTCAGTTCTTTCCACAGATTCTCGATTGGAGTCAGGTCTGGACTTTGACTTGGCCATTCTAACACCTGGATATGTTTATTTTTAAACCATTCCATTGTAGATTTTGCTTAATGTTTTGGATCATTGTCTTGTAGGAAGACAAATCTCCGTCCCAGTCTCAGGTCTTTTGCAGACTCCATCAGGTTTTCTTCCAGAATGGTCCTGTATTTGGCTCCATCCATCTTCCCATCAATTTTAACCATCTTCCCTGTCCCTGCTGAAGAAAAGCAGGCCCAAACCATGATGCTGCCACCACCATGTTTGACAGTGGGGATGGTGTATTCAGCTGTGTTGCTTTTACGCCAAACATAACGTTTTGCATTGTTGCCAAAAAGTTCAATTTTGGTTTCATCTGACCAGAGCACCTTCTTCCACATGTTTGGTGTGTCTCCCTGGTGGCTTGTGGCAAACTTTAAACAACACTTTTTATGGATATCTTTAAGAAATGGCTTTCTTCTTGCCACTCTTCCATAAAGGCCAGATTTGTGCAATATACGACTGATTGTTGTCCTATGGACAGAGTCTCCCACCTCAGCTGTAGATCTCTGCAGTTCATCCAGAGTGATCATGGGCCTCTTGGCTGCATGCTAGCTGGCATGGGGTTGGGACTACTCTGGCTCCAGTAACCTAGGACTTGTTGTTCTCCTGCTAGCTGCCGTGGGGTTGGGACTACTCTGGCTCCAGTAACCTAGGACTTGTTGTTCTCCTGCTAACTGGTGTGGGGTTGGGACTACTCTGGCTCCAGTAACCTAGGACTTGTTGTTCTCCTGCTAGCTGCCGTGGGGTTGGGACTACTCTGGCTCCAGTAACCTAGGACTTGTTGTTCTCCTGCTAGCTGGTGTGGGGTTGGGACTACTCTGGCTCCAGTAACCTAGGACTTGTTGTTCTCCTGCTAGCTGGCGTGGGGTTGGGACTGCTCTGGCTCCAGTAACCTAGGACTTGTTGTTCTCCTGCTAGCTGCCGTGGGGTTGGGACTACTCTGGCTCCAGTAATCTAGGAGAACTGAAGCTGATGTTAGAGGAGAGTCTAATGCTACGCCGTCTCAAGTCAGAGGTCCTCTCTCAGCTTCCTGCCAAGCAACGCAAGGTTGTCACGGTGACCACAGACGGTATCAACACCCGCACCAAGGCAGCTCTGTCTGCCGCAGCCAAGGATCTGGCCAAGGGACAACACAACAACAACGTGAGTTCAGGGGAAGAGAGATTATTAATAAAAACGATACTCTTACAGCTAATTTTGACGCTAGATGAGGCGTGTTTCTAGAGAGCATTCCATTGTTAACGTTCATCTAGTTTCACCTTGTCTTGTTAAACACATTCGTCTCCTGTTGGGTTTTTTGTTCTGTTCCAGAAGATAAAGGAGGCTCTTCTGGTGTTCTTTAACCACACTGCTGAGGCCAAGATTAAAGCCATCATGTGAGTTGAAAGTGTTTACCCCACATTGAGAGTACACTGCTGAGAGCATGCTGTTTTAAACCAGTTCTGTTTTGTTTTTGTTGCTCAGGGAGTACATCATGGACATGCTAGAGTGCGGAAGAGAGAAGTTCCTGGTGTTTGCTCATCACAAGCTGGTCCTGGACTTTATCACCAAGGAGTTGGGAGAGAAGGTGAGGAGAACAGGATGTCTGCTAAACAGACTTAAAGTTTATCCACACAAGATAAAGACTTTGGTTTAGATGACTCACTTTTCTAGTGCATATTGACATCCGTACATATTTATGCCTTATGCCATGAATCTCCTGGAAACTGGGTGCCTAATGGCACGAGGGGTTTTAATTTATCTTTAGGTGGATTACTGGCTTTTCTTCTAAATGTTTAAAACATGAACAAAAATAGCATAAATAGGAAAGTATACCCGTTTCAGTTGAGGACTAGGATGTTTACAGCTGTGCCATACACATTGAAAAATAGCTGGAAAGAGATTTTTGAAACAACGTGAGATTCAAGACTTCAAGATTTTCAGCTAAAATTATTGTACAGAATTCTTGCCACCAACAAAATGTTGAATATTTGGGGCATACGGTCATCGCAGCTCTGCAGATTTTGTTGTGAGGATACAGAATCAAGACCATTTATTTTGGTATTGCCCTTAGGTAGCCTGTTTCTGGTCTCAGGTTCAGGAATGGCTGAAAATGCACAGCATTGATCTAAAATTGACCCTAGAAATAGTACTGTTAGGACATCTGGAGAGACCGGGTCAGTCAATTACTAATATACTAATACTCTTTAGTAACTCCCAATCTGTAGATTCGATAGATTGAAATTGTATGTTAAACATCACAGCAAAGTTAAAAGAAAACAAACCATTGAAAGTTATTTACATTGTTTTCTTTTGTCTTTCTTTTTTTTCTCTTTTGTTGGTTGTTGGTGCATTGTGGGATGTGGAATTGGGTGTGGGGAATGGAGGGAGAGGTTATTTTTTGGGGAGGGGGGGTTCAAGGATGGTTGAGAGGTAGCTCTTGGAGAACTGTGATGGGGGGGTCTTGGAGGGCCGGTGGCTGATTCAGCCCCCCGTTTTTGACCTTGTGGGAGATCTGTCGAAGTGCCCTTGAGCAGGGAGCTTGACCCTGGCCTGTCCTGTGGGTCGCTCTGGATGGAAGTCTGTTAGATGACTGAATGTAAATGTTGAGCGGCTTCACTGCTGGTAGACTGTATATTTTATTATTCAATAAAGATGAAACATGACTGTCTTGTGTGTTTCTGTTGTTCATGTTATTTCAGGGTATCGACTACATCCGTATAGACGGCTCCACCCCGTCGTCAGAGCGGCAGCAACTGTGTGACCGGTTCCAGTTCACTGACAAGAGCTGTGTAGCGGTGCTCTCTATCACTGCAGCTAACATGGGCATCACCCTGCACTCTGCTGCTTTGGTGGTGTTTGCTGAGCTATTCTGGAACCCTGGGGTAAGGACCTGTCTAACCTCTAACCCCGGGGTAAGGACCTGTCTAACCTCTAACCCCGGGGTAAGGACCTGTCTAACCTCTAACCCCGGGGTAAGGACCTGTCTAACCTCTAACCCCGGGGTAAGGACCTGTCTAACCTCTAACCCCGGGGTAATGACCTGTCTAACCTCTAACCCCGGGGTAATGGCCTGTCTAACCTCTAACCCCGGGGTAAGGACCTGTCTAACCTCTAACCCTGGGGTAAGGACCTGTCTAACCTCTAACCCCGGGGTAAGGACCTGTCTAACCTCTAACCCCGGGGTAAGGACCTGTCTAACCTCTAACCCCGGGGTAAGGACCTGTCTAACCTCTAACCCCGGGGTAAGGACCTGTCTAACCTCTAACCCCGGGGTAAGGACCTGTCTAACCTCTAACCCCGGGGTAAGGACCTGTCTAACCTCTAACCCCGGGGTAAGGACCTGTCTAACCTCTAACCCCGGGGTAATGACCTGTCTAACCTCTAACCCCGGGGTAATGGCCTGTCTAACCTCTAACCCTGGGGTAAGGACCTGTCTAACCTCTAACCCTGGGGTAAGGACCTGTCTAACCTCTAACCCCGGGGTAATGACCTGTCTAACCTCTAACCCCGGGGTAATGGCCTGTCTAACCTCTAACCCTGGGGTAAGGACCTGTCTAACCTCTAACCCTGGGGTAAGGACCTGTCTAACCTCTAACCCCGGGGTAATGGCCTGTCTAACCTCTAACCCTGGGGTAAGGACCTGTCTAACCTCTAACCCCGGGGTAATGGCCTGTCTAACCTCTAACCCTGGGGTAATGACCTGTCTAACCTCTAACCCTGGGGTAAGGACCTGTCTAACCTCTAACCCCGGGGTAATGACCTGTCTAACCTCTAACCCCGGGGTAATGGCCTGTCTAACCTCTAACCCTGGGGTAAGGACCTGTCTAACCTCTAACCCCGGGGTAATGGCCTGTCTAACCTCTAACCCCGGGGTAATGGCCTGTCTAACCTCTAACCCTGGGGTAAGGACCTGTCTAACCTCTAACCCCGGGGTAAGGACCTGTCTAACCTCTAACCCTGGGGTAAGGACCTGTCTAACCTCTAACCCCGGGGTAATGGCCTGTCTAACCTCTAACCCCGGGGTAATGGCCTGTCTAACCTCTAACCCTGGGGTAAGGACCTGTCTAACCTCTAACCCTGGGGTAAGGACCTGTCTAACCTCTAACCCCGGGGTAATGGCCTGTCTAACCTCTAACCCTGGGGTAAGGACCTGTCTAACCTCTAACCCTGGGGTAAGGACCTGTCTAACCTCTAACCCCGGGGTAATGGCCTGTCTAACCTCTAACCCTGGGGTAATGGCCTGTCTAACCTCTAACCCTGGGGTAAGGACCTGTCTAACCTCTAACCCTGGGGTAAGGACCTGTCTAACCTCTAACCCCGGGGTAATGACCTGTCTAACCTCTAACCCCGGGGTAATGGCCTGTCTAACCTCTAACCCTGGGGTAAGGACCTGTCTAACCTCTAACCCCGGGGTAAGGACCTGTCTAACCTCTAACCCTGGGGTAAGGACCTGTCTAACCTCTAACCCCGGGGTAATGGCCTGTCTAACCTCTAACCCTGGGGTAAGGACCTGTCTAACCTCTAACCCCGGGGTAAGGACCTGTCTAACCTCTAACCCCGGGGTAATGACCTGTCTAACCTCTAACCCCGGGGTAATGGCCTGTCTAACCTCTAACCCCGGGGTAATGGCCTGTCTAACCTCTAACCCCGGGGTAATGGCCTGTCTAACCTCTAACCCTGGGGTAAGGACCTGTCTAACCTCTAACCCTGAGGTAAGGACCTGTCTAACCTCTAACCCCGGGGTAATGACCTGTCTAACCTCTAACCCCGGGGTAATGGCCTGTCTAACCTCTAACCCTGGGGTAAGGACCTGTCTAACCTCTAACCCCGGGGTTATGGCCTGTCTAACCTCTAACCCCGGGGTAATGGCCTGTCTAACCTCTAACCCTGGGGTAAGGACCTGTCTAACCTCTAACCCCGGGGTAAGGACCTGTCTAACCTCTAACCCTGGGGTAAGGACCTGTCTAACCTCTAACCCCGGGGTAATGGCCTGTCTAACCTCTAACCCTGGGGTAAGGACCTGTCTAACCTCTAACCCCGGGGTAAGGACCTGTCTAACCTCTAACCCCGGGGTAAGGACCTGTCTAACCTCTAACCCCGGGGTAAGGACCTGTCTAACCTCTAACCCCGGGGTAATGACCTGTCTAACCTCTAACCCCGGGGTAATGGCCTGTCTAACCTCTAACCCCGGGGTAAGGACCTGTCTAACCTCTAACCCCGGGGTAAGGACCTGTCTAACCTCTAACCCCGGGGTAAGGACCTGTCTAACCTCTAACCCCGGGGTAAGGACCTGTCTAACCTCTAACCCCGGGGTAAGGACCTGTCTAACCTCTAACCCCGGGTTAATGGCCTGTCTAACCTCTAACCCCGGGGTAATGGCCTGTCTAACCTCTAACCCTGGGGTAAGGACCTGTCTAACCTCTAACCCCGGGGTAATGACCTGTCTAACCTCTAACCCCGGGGTAATGGCCTGTCTAACCTCTAACCCCGGGGTAATGGCCTGTCTAACCTCTAACCCCGGGGTAATGGCCTGTCTAACCTCTAACCCTGGGGTAAGGACCTGTCTAACCTCTAACCCCGGGGTAATGACCTGTCTAACCTCTAACCCCGGGGTAATGGCCTGTCTAACCTCTAACCCTGGGGTAATGACCTGTCTAACCTCTAACCCCGGGGTAATGGCCTGTCTAACCTCTAACCCTGGGGTAAGGACCTGTCTAACCTCTAACCCCGGGGTAATGGCCTGTCTAACCTCTAACCCTGGGGTAAGGACCTGTCTAACCTCTAACCCTGGGGTAAGGACCTGTCTAACCTCTAACCCCGGGGTAATGACCTGTCTAACCTCTAACCCCGGGGTAATGGCCTGTCTAACCTCTAACCCTGGGGTAAGGGCCTGTCTAACCTCTAACCCCGGGGTAATGGCCTGTCTAACCTCTAACCCCGGGGTAATGGCCTGTCTAACCTCTAACCCTGGGGTAAGGACCTGTCTAACCTCTAACCCCGGGGTAAGGACCTGTCTAACCTCTAACCCCGGGGTAAGGACCTGTCTAACCTCTAACCCCGGGGTAATGGCCTGTCTAACCTCTAACCCTGGGGTAAGGACCTGTCTAACCTCTAACCCCGGGGTAATGGCCTGTCTAACCTCTAACCCTGGGGTAAGGACCTGTCTAACCTCTAACCCCGGGGTAATGGCCTGTCTAACCTCTAACCCTGGGGTAATGACCTGTCTAACCTCTAACCCCGGGGTAATGGCCTGTCTAACCTCTAACCCTGGGGTAAGGACCTGTCTAACCTCTAACCCCGGGGTAATGGCCTGTCTAACCTCTAACCCTGGGGTAACGACCTGTCTAACCTCTAACCCCGGGGTAAGGACCTGTCTAACCTCTAACCCCGGGGTAATGGCCTGTCTAACCTCTAACCCTGGGGTAAGGTCTTGACCAACCGTTTAACCCCCTAGAGTCGGCCTTCGCGGAAATCTAATTAGCATAATATGAAATTCCCCTTCAAAATCGGTCAGTTTACGATGGTTGTCTGCGTCTCAATCAACTGCATCCGCTATGTAACACTTCCTGTGGTGAAACAACAGACTGCATCCGCTATGTAACACTTCCTGTGGTGAAACAACCAACGTGTTAGTGAGAGTCTCACCTTTCCACAGAGGGGTCATATTAGTGTGTAGCCCAAACTGTTGGGACCCTACAGACAGAAGTTGGCAGATCGGCTGTTCTTAGTAGTCTTAGGGTAATGACCTGTCTAACCCCGGCTCTGGGGGAAGGTTCCTGACCTCTAACTCCTTACCCAGTGGTTTCACCAAACAGAGTGTCAGGGTCTTGGTTGACAGAAAAGTTGTGAATACTAGTGAAATCTACAGCATGCTACAGCTGCTCTGTGTTCATATATCCTCCTGTACTGTCTACCATCCTTCTAATGATGCCCTCTGGAATCTATCAGATATTGATCCAGGCTGAGGACAGAGTGCATCGTATCGGTCAGACCAGCAACGTGGACATTCACTACCTGGTCGCCAAGGGAACCGCAGATGACTACCTGTGGTACGCCGGCTCCTCCTCTTTAATCAGTCTGAACTAACCTCTATACTCTAATATCTATTCGGTTGATAGTTCTGAAGGAACCATTTGACCAAATGGGACAATAAAGATATTGATTGATTTTTGTATCTCTGTAGGCCCATGATCCAGGAGAAGATGCATGTTCTGGAGAAGGTGGGGCTATCAGAATCCAACCTGTCAGAGAAGGCAGAGTCTGCCAGCTTCCACTCCAAGGTGAGGGGCACTGTTGGTGTTTGGTACACAGATGGGCTACACACGTCAGTCCACAGATGGGCTACACACGTCAGTCCACAGATGGGCTACACACGTCAGTCCACAGATGGGCTACACACGTCAGTCCACAGATGGGCTACTCTAGTCATGGAATAGTCAGGTTGGCTGCTGACCTATCAGGCTCCTACACTACATCACTGGCATGGTTTAGGACCTCTCAACCCCTCAGAGGACAAAGTAAACACCAATAAACCTTCAACCAATGGTGAATAATTTCTATTGGTCTCTTCCAAGATGACAATGCCCCCCATCAACAGGGGACAAGGTGCTTTTTGGCACATTTGAGTCAATTATTTTGGTTGAGATGGGTCCCATTTATGTCTGAGGAAAACCAAGCACTGCATTATGAACCTCAAACCAACGGTCCAGCACGGTAGTGGTAGTGTGATGGTTTGGGGAGGCTTTGCTGCCTCAGGACCTGGACGACTTGCCTTAATAGAAGGAACCATGAATTCTGCTCTGTATCAGAGAATTCTACAGGAGAATGTCAGGCCATCTGTTTATTTGCTGAAGCACAGCTGGGTCATTCAGCAAGACAATGATCCAAAACACACAATCAAGTCTACATGAAAATGGTTAAAAAGCAACACATTTGAAGTTTTGGAATGGCCTTGTCAAAGTCCAGATCTAATCCCAATAGAGATGTTGTGGCAGGACTTGAAATGACCAGTTCATGCTGGAAAACCCACACATGTTGCTGAAGTAGTTCTGCATGGAAGGGCCAAACCACAGTGATGTGAGAGACGGTCAACAACTACAGGAAGTGTTTGCATTCTATTATTAGACGTACTGGTGCCCTGGTTGAGAACCCCCAGACATACTGGTGCCCTGGTTGAGAACCCCCAGACGTACTGGTGCCCTGGTTGAGAACCCCCAGACGTACTGGTGCCCTGGTTGAGAACCCCCAGACGTACTGGTGCCCTGGTTGAGAACCCCCAGACGTACTGGTGCCCTGGTTGAGAACCCCCAGACATACTGGTGCCCTGGTTGAGAACCCCCAGACGTACTGGTGCCCTGGTTGAGAACCCCCAGACATACTGGTGCCCTGGTTGAGAACCCCCAGACGTACTGGTGCCCTGGTTGAGAACCCCCAGACGTACTGGTGCCCTGGTTGAGAACCCCCAGACGTACTGGTGCCCTGGTTGAGAACCCCCAGACGTACTGGTGCCCTGGTTGAGAACCCCCAGACGTACTGGTGCCCTGGTTGAGAACCCCCAGACGTACTGGTGCCCTGGTTGAGAACCCCCAGACGTACTGGTGCCCTGGTTGAGAACCCCCAGACGTACTGGTGCCCTGGTTGAGAACCCCCAGACGTACTGGTGCCCTGGTTGAGAACCCCCAGACGTACTGGTGCCCTGGTTGAGAACCACTTATATAGAGAATAGGGTGCCATTTGAGAGGCAGACAAAGTGTTTGTGTGTGTGTGTTATGAAGTGTGTGTGTGTGTTATGAAGTGTGTGTGTGTGTGTGTGTCATGAAGTGTGTGTGTGTGTGTGTTATGAAGTGTGTGTGTGTGTTATGAAGTGTGTGTGTGTGTTATGAAGTGTGTGTGTGTGTTATGAAGTGTGTGTGTGTGTGTTATGAAGTGTGTGTGTGTGTGTGTTATGAAGTGTGTGTGTGTTATGAAGTGTGTGTGTGTGTGTGTGTGTTATGGAGTGTGTGTGTGTGTGTTATGAAGTGTGTGTGTGTTATGAAGTGTGTGTGTGTGTGTGTTATGAAGTGTGTGTGTGTTTGTGTTATGAAGTGTGTGTTATGAAGTGTGTGTTATGAAGTGTGTGTGTGTGTTATGAAGTGTGTGTGTGTGTGTTATGAAGTGTGTGTGTGTGTGTTATGAAGTGTGTGTGTGTGTGTGTTATGAAGTGTGTGTGTGTGTGTGTGTTACGAAGTGTGTGTGTGTGTGTGTGTGTGTGTGTATGAAGTGTGTGTGTGTGTGTGTATGAAGTGTGTGTGTGTGTGTTATGAAGTGTGTGTGTGTGTGTTATGAAGTGTGTGTGTTATGAAGTGTTTGTGTTATGAAGTGTGTGTTATGAAGTGTGTGTGTGTGTGTTATGAAATGTGTGTGTGTCTTATGAAGTGTGTGTGTGTTATGAAGTGTGTGTGTGTTATGAAGTGTGTGTGTGTGTTATGAAGTGTGTGTGTGTGTGTGTGTGTGTGTTATGAAGTGTGTGTGTGTGTGTGTGTGTGTTATGAAGTGTGTGTGTGTGTTATGAAGTGTGTGTGTATGTGTGTGTGTGTGTTATGAAGTGTGTGTGTGTGTTATGAAGTGTGTGTGTTATGAAGTGTGTGTGTGTTATGAAGTGTGTGTGTGTGTTATGAAGTGTGTGTGTGTGTGTATGAAGTGTGTGTGTGTGTGTGTATGAAGTGTGTGTGTGTGTGTGTTATGAAGTGTGTGTGTGTGTGTTATGAAGTGTGTGTGTGTGTGTGTTATGAAGTGTGTGTGTGTGTGTGTTATGAAGTGTGTGTGTGTGTGTGTTATGAAGTGTGTGTGTGTTATGAAGTGTGTGTGTGTGTGTGTGTGTTATGAAGTGTGTGTGTGTGTTATGAAGTGTGTGTGTGTGTTTATGAAGTGTGTGTGTGTGTGTAATGAAGTGTGTGTTAAGAAGTGTGTGTTAAGAAGTGTGTGTTATGAAGTGTGTGTGTGTGTGTGTGTGTTATGAAGTGTGTGTGTGTGTTATGAAGTGTGTGTGTGTGTGTGTGTGTGTTATGAAGTGTGTGTGTGTGTGTTATGAAGTGTGTGTGTTTGTGTTATGAAGTGTGTGTTAAGAAGTGTGTGTTAAGAAGTGTGTGTTATGAAGTGTGTGTGTGTGTGTTATGAAGTGTGTGTGTGTTATGAAGTGTGTGTGTGTTATGAAGTGTGTGTTTGTGTGTGTGTGTTATGAAGTGTGTGTGTGTGTGTGTGTGTTATGAAGTGTGTGTGTGTGTTATGAAGTGTGTGTTATGAAGTGTATGTGTGTGTGTTATGAAGTGTGTGTGTGTGTTATGAAGTGTGTGTTATGAAGTGTATGTGTGTGTGTTATGAAGTGTGTGTGTGTATGTGTTATGAAGTGTGTGAATGTGTTATGTATTTCAGGACTCCCAGCAGAGGAGGATCACAGAGATGTTCCAGAAGTCGTTCACTGAGGGGGAGGATGATATGGATGAAGCCCTCCTATTGGAGGCTGTGGGGGCCTGGGATGACCCTAGCAACCAACCAGGAAGTGGTGTAGAAGAGAGCCCCAGCAAAAAGAGACGCATAGAGGACTACTTTGGCAGATAATTCCTGGAGGAAATCAAGTGATGTCCCATATATACCTATGGTCTACTATCATAATGAAACAAATTATCATGAGTAGTGTACTTTGTTGGATCAGCTGTTTCTGGGTATTATTTTTCATCTTTGTAAATATTGCTCTCAACAAACTTTTTCTTTGCAACCAAAGAAAATAAATGGAATTTTTGGAAATTACTGTTTCGAGTTTTATTAGTAGTATGTACAGCGTCTAACGAAATGCTTGCAGGCTCCTTCTCGACAAGGCAACAACGATAAGAAATATTCAAAGATAAGAATACATACATAAAGTAAATGGCGCTGTAGAATATAGATATATATTTTGCTGAAGTATAGATGCTCTTTCCATAGATGTTCGGTAGGATTCAGATCTGGACTCTTAGAATGAAAAGTCCAATGTTTTCTTAACTGTGGGTGCTTTTATCTGTGTGTTTTGGGTCATTATCCTGTAGGAGGACCCATGACCTGAGACAGAGCTTTCTGACACTGGGCAGTACGTTTCGCTCCAGAATGCCTTGATAGTCTTGTCATTTCATTCTTCCTTGCAAGGATTCAAGGCACCCTGTGCCAGGTGCAGCACAGCAGCCCCTAAACACAACCCAGCCCCCTCCATATTTCACTGTAGGAGTGGTGGTCTTTCCTTTGAAAACGTAGAGCGATTTGTGAACGTAGAGCTGATGTGACTTGTTAAACAGCTCCAGTTTTGACTCATCTGTCCTAAGGGTTATGGTTAGGGGTTATGGGTTAGGGTTAGGGGTTAGGGTTAGGGGTTATGGGTAGGGGTTAGGGGTTAAGGGTTAGGGTTAGTCTCCCAGAAGGATTGTGTCAATATGCATTTTATCAAATTCCAGTCTGGCTTTTATATTTATTTTTTATTTCAAAAGTGGAGACCTCCTTGGTCTTCTTCCGTGGAGCCGCTCAAAAGCGACGGATGGTGCGATCAGAAACTGACGTACCTTCACCTTGGAGTTCTCCTCGGTTCTTCCACTTCCTTTTACTTGGACTTATTAAGAACACTTTATATTATGAGGTTGTTCTCTCTTTTCCAAGTTGACAAATTAATGGCTTGAACCTTTTGGACAATAAGTGGATACGATTGGCTGTTAATGAAGTCATTTTTGGGTGATTTATAATTCAATATATTGGAAGTGACCAACCCATGATATGGTCAGAAGCGAATACCTTTTACCTTAATTGTCCAGTTATCCCAAAAGTTAAAGAAACAAATTATATTTTACCCTGTTAATGATTTCATGCACAAAAAGACACATGACAAAATGCCTTGTGTTTTTTGTTCCTCTGATTTCAGAATCTATAGAGGCTTTTTTATGCTGCCATTCTAGTCAACTATTCATGAATGGTTGTAAAATATTCAAAATGACCTTATAATGTTTATCCTTGTTATTCCGATCATAACTATTTTATTAACATTATTATTCTCTTGGCCAAATATTATATTCACAAATGTAAATGGGGTGGGGAACTTCCTTGTTTTGTAGGTTTTTTCTATGTAGTACTGTGGAATAGAGTTCCATGTAGTCATGTCTCTATGTAGTACTGTGGAATAGAGTTCCATGTAGTCATGGCTCTATGTAGTACTGTGGAATAGAGTTCCATGTAGTCATGGCTCTATGTAGTACTGTGGAATAGAGTTCCATGTAGTCATGGCTCTATGTAGTACTGTGGAATAGAGTTCCATGTAGTCATGGCTCTATGTAGTACTGTGGAATAGAGTTCCATGTAGTCATGGCTCTATGTAGTACTGTGGAATAGAGTTCCATGTAGTCATGGCTCTATGTAGTACTGTGGAATAGAGTTCCATGTAGTCATGGCTCTATGTAGTACTGTGGAATAGAGTTCCATGTAGTCATGTCTCTATGTAGTACTGTGGAATAGAGTTCCATGTAGTCATGGCTCTATGTAGTACTGTGGAAAAGAGTTCCATGTAGTCATGGCTCTATGTAGTACTGTGGAATAGAGTTCCATGTAGTCATGTCTCTATGTAGTACTGTGGAATAGAGTTCCATGTAGTCATGGCTCTATGTAGTACTGTGGAATAGAGTTCCATGTAGTCATGGCTCTATGTAGTACTGTGGAATAGAGTTCCATGTAGTCATGGCTCTATGTAGTACTGTGGAATAGAGTTCCATGTAGTCATGGCTCTATGTAGTACTGTGTGCCTCCCATAGTCTGTTCTGGACTTGGGGACTGTGTAATGTTGCCTCCTGAGTGGCGCAGTGTTCGTTGTGCCACTGGAGATCCTGGGTTTGAGTCCAGGCTCTATCGCAGCCGACCACGACCGGGAGACCCATTGGGGCTGCACACAGTTGGCCCAGCGTCATCCGGGTTAGGGGAGGGTTTGGCCAGCAGAGGTGTTCTAGTCCCATCGCGCACTAGCAAATGCTGTGGCGGGCTGGGCGCAGTGCACTCCGACACATTAGTGAGGCTGGCTTCTGGGTTAAGTGGGCATTGTGTCAAGAAGCAGTGCGGCCTGGTTGGGTCGTTTTTCGGAGGGTGCACGGCTCTCGACCTTTGCCTCTCCCGAGTCCATACGGGAGTTGTAGCGATGGGAAAAGATTGTAATTATCAATTGAATAGCACGAAATTGGGGAGAAAAAAAATCATAAATAAATGTTGGTATCATTGTTGCAATAAAAAAATCAGGTCAATGAACATTGGGTAGTTTAGTGAGATAGCATATAGTTAATATACTGGCAAGTTCTATGTATTTAGTAGTCAACTAACATTATGTAGCTAGCTAACATACATACTGCTGTAATGATATGCTATGCGGTTCGTAAGGACAGCATAGCTATCAAATTGTCAGCCAACATAACGTGTAACTTTTATTTAAAAAGTCATTACTTTATTACATTGCTCAACATTTTCTTAACATTTGTCATAATTAGTTTGTACATTTGTATCCGCTCTCCTCGGACTTTGGCTGCATATTTTCCGCCATTTTCTGAAAAATGCATTAGGGGCCCTGCACCATCGAGAGCATCCTGACTGGTTGCATCACTGCCTGGTATGGCAACTGCTCAGCCTCTGACCGCCAGGCACTACAGAGGGTAGTGCGAACAGCCCAGTATGTTCAAAAGTCTAGGTCCAAGAGGCTTCTAAACAGATTCTACCCCCAAGCCATAAGACTATTGAACATCTAATCAAATGGCTACCTAGACTATTTGCATTGCCCACCCCCCTCCCTCTCTCCACACCACTGTTACTCTCTGTTGTCACGTATGCAGAACTTTAATAACTCCACCTACATGTACATAGTACCTCAACTAACCGGCACCCCCCCTGTATATATTGTTATTTTACTGCTGCTCTTTAATTACTTGTTACTTTTATCTCTAATTCTTTTCCATATTTTTTTGAAAGTGTACTGTTGGTTAGGGGCTCGTAAGTAAGCATTTCACCTGTTGTACTCGGTGACTAATACGATTAGATTGTGTTGATGAGGATGTAGACATTGATACACTAAAATGGAAAAATCTGCAGTAAGATTTTTATTTCATTTTTCGCAACGTTCAAATGAAGTAACATGATAATGTACTGTGGCCCTACAAGTGGTATTGTTGATTTGTTGTGTCTGAAAGACGAAGGCCATTCAGTCTTAACTTTGACGATCAGAGTCCTGGGGATCTGTACTGGTGACCTGTCCTGGGGATCTCTACTGGTGACCTGTCCTATGGATCTCTACTGGTGACCTGTCCTGGGGATCTCTACTGGTGACCTGTCCTGGGGATCTGTCCTGGGGATCTCTACTGGTGACCTGTCCTGGGAATCTCTACTGGTGACCTGTCCTGGGGATCTGTCCTGGTGACCTGTCCTGGGGATCTGTCCTGGTGACCTGTCCTGGGGATCTGTCCGGGGATCTCTACTGGTGACCTGTCCTGGGGATCTGTCCTGGGGATCTCTACTGGTGACCTGTCCTGGGGATCTCTACTGGTGACCTGTCCTGGGGATCTCTACTGGTGACCTGTCCTGGGGATCTCTACTGGTGACCTGTCCTGGGGATCTCTACTGGTGACCTGTCCTGGGAATCTCTACTGGGGATCTGTCCTGGGAATCTCTACTTGCGACCTGTCCTGGGGATCTCTACTGGTGACCTGTCCTGGGGACCTGTCTTGGGGATCTGTCCTGGGGATCTCTACTGGTGACCTGTCCTGGGGACCTGTCTTGGGGATCTGTCCTGGGGATCTCTACTGGGCATCTGTTGATCCTTCTTCTTCAGACTGGTGTCTGATCACCTGTAATATGTAGAAGGATCAACTCAACTGAATGCAGTGCTTTACCTTCAGCACAGATTTATATCCCATGTTCAATATGCAGTCTCATTCTTACCTTCCCCTTCTTTGCTTGTGACACTAGGTGTGTCTGACGTGGATGTGGCCTGCTCAACATGCTCTTGATGGCTCTCTGGGCTTCCTGGCTCAACATGCTCTTGATGGCTCTCTGGACTTCCTGGCTCAACATGTTCTGTCATTTCTGCAGTTGTACAACCTGATTTGTCTGAAGCCATGAGATCTGCAAAACTGTCCTGCTGTTTTCCTGAAAGAAAACATTGGACATGTTTACTGTTGAAAAGGCTGTTTCTTGTTTATCAGTCTTGACTTGGTTTATCGAGCCAGATAGACCTGTTGGGGATTCAACTATGCACTGGCACCTAACTGCTCTCCACTAGTGACCCTGTTTTTCATGGTCCGTCTAGTCGGATATACTGAACAAATATAAACACAACATGCAACAATTTCAAAGATTTAGTTGAGTTACAGTTCATAAGGAAATCAGTCAATTGAAATAAATTAGGCCCTAATCTATGGATTTCACATGACTGGGCATGGGTGCTGCCATTGGTGGGCCTGGGAGGGCATAGGCCCAGCCAATCAGAAGGAGCTATATTACAGACAGAAATGCTCCTCTGGCAAAGGAGAAATGCTCACTAACAGTAATGTCAACAAATTTGAGCACAAAATTTGAGAGAAATACGTTTTCTGTGCATATGGAACATTTCTGGGATCTTTTATTTCATCTCATGAAACACGGAACCTTGCATTTCTATTTTTTGTTCAGTGTCGTAACTGAAGTCTGATTGGTTACCTCGCGATGTGGGATCCAGTTCCCCATTGCTGGTCAGGTCTCTGTCTGAGGTGATGATATCACCAAACAGGAAGTGTATCTTCTCCTGAGCATGCTCCTGATTGGAGGAGCCGTGAAGGGAGTTGTGGAGGATGTCTAAGGCGAAGCGGGCCCTCAGGGACCCCGGGGCCGTAACCTGGGCCAGGCCAGGGTCTGTGGGGCCCATCATGGACCGCCACTCCTCTACAGCATTTTCCTTGGTCAGCACCAGCAGCATACAGGGGCCGCTACAGAGACAGGGTTTCAGATGTACTCTTCTACCCTGAACATTAACTGTCTCTTATTCCCTGAGCATTATCAACTGTCTCTTCCACCCTGAGCATTATTAACTGTCTCTTATTCCCTGAGCATTATTAACTGTCTCTTCTACCTTGAACATTATTAACTGTCTCTTCTACCCTGAGCATTATTAACTGCCTCTTCTACCCTGAGCATTATTAACTGTCTCTTATTCCCTGAGCATTATTAACTGTCTCTTCTACCTTGAACATTATTAACTGTCTCTTATTCCCTGAGCATTATTAACTGTCTCTTCCACCCTAAACATTATTAACTGTCTCTTCTACCCTGAGCATTGTTAACTGTCTCTTCTACCCTGAGCATTATTAACTGTCTCTTCTACCCTGAACATTATTAACTGTCTCCACTACCCTGAGCATGATTAACTGTCTCGTCTACCCTGAGCATGATTAACTGTCTCCTACCCTGAGCATTATTAACTGTCTCTTATTCTCTGAGCATTATTAACTCTCTTCTACCCTGAACATTATTAACTGTCTTCTACCCTGACCATTATTAACCGTCTCTTATTCCCTGAGCATTATTAACTGTCTTCTACCCTGAGCATTATTAATTGTCTCCTCTACCCTGGGCATGATTAACTGTCTCTTCAACCCTGAGCATTATTAACGGTCTCTTCAACCCTGAGCAAGATTAACTGTCTCTTCTACCCTGAGCATTACTAACTGTCTCTTCTACCCTGAGCATGATTAACTGTCTTCTACCCTGAGCATTATTAACTGTCTCTTCTACCCTGAGCATTATTAATTGTCTCTTATTCCCTGAGCATTACTAACTGTCTCTTCTACCCTGAGCATGATTAACTGTCTTCTACCCTGAGCATTATTAACTGTCTCTTCTACCCTGAGCATTACTAACTGTCTCTTCTACCCTGAGCATTATTAACTGTCTCTTATTCCCTGAGCATTATTAACTGTCTCTTATTCCCTGAGCATTATTAACTGTCTCTTATTCCCTGAGTATTATTAACTGTCTCTTATTCTCTGAGCATTATTAACTCTCTTCTACCCTGAGCATTATTAACTGTCTTCTACCCTGAACATTAACTGTCTCTTATTCCCTGAGCATTATCAACTGTCTCTTCCACCCTGAGCATTATTAACTGTCTCTTATTCCCTGAGCATTATTAACTGTCTCTTCTACCTTGAACATTATTAACTGTCTCTTATTCCCTGAGCATTATTAACTGTCTCTTCCACCCTAAACATTATTAACTGTCTCTTCTACCCTGAGCATTGTTAACTGTCTCTTCTACCCTGAGCATTATTAACTGTCTCTTCTACCCTGAACATTATTAACTGTCTCCACTACCCTGAGCATGATTAACTGTCTCGTCTACCCTGAGCATGATTAACTGTCTCCTACCCTGAGCATTATTAACTGTCTCTTATTCTCTGAGCATTATTAACTCTCTTCTACCCTGAACATTATAAACTGTCTTCTACCCTGACCATTATTAACCGTCTCTTATTCCCTGAGCATTATTAACTGTCTTCTACCCTGAGCATTATTAATTGTCTCCTCTACCCTGGGCATGATTAACTGTCTCTTCAACCCTGAGCATTATTAACGGTCTCTTCAACCCTGAGCAAGATTAACTGTCTCTTCTACCCTGAGCATTATTAACTGTCTCTTCTACCCTGAGCATTATTAACTGTCTCTTATTCCCTGAGCATTACTAACTGTCTCTTCTACCCTGAGCATGATTAACTGTCTCTTATTCCCTGAGCATTATTAACTGTCTCTTATTCCCTGAGCATTATTAATTGTCTCTTATTCCCTGAGCATTATTAATTGTCTCTTATTCCCTGAGCATTATTAATTGTCTCTTATTCCCTGAGCATTATTAATTGTCTCTTATTCCCTGAGCATTACTAACTGTCTCTTATTCCCTGAGCATGATTAACTGTCTCTTATTCCCTGAGCATTATTAATTGTCTCTTATTCCCTGAGCATTACTAACTGTCTCTTATTCCCTGAGCATTACTAACTGTCTCTTATTCCCTGAGCATTACTAACTGTCTCTTATTCCCTGAGCATTACTAACTGTCTCTTATTCTCTGAGCATTACTAATTGTCTCTTATTCCCTGAGCATTACTAATTGTCTCTTATTCCCTGAGCATTACTAATTGTCTCTTATTCCCTGAGCATTACTAACTGTCTCTTATTCCCTGAGCATTACTAACTGTCTCTTATTCCCTGAGCATTATTAACTGTCTCTTATTCCCTGAGCATTACTAACTGTCTCTTATTCCCTGAGCATTACTAACTGTCTCTTATTCCCTGAGCATTATTAACTGTCTCTTATTCCCTGAGCATTATTAACTGTCTCTTATTCCCTGAGCATTATTAACTGTCTCTTATTCCCTGAGCATTATTAACTGTCTCTTATTCCCTGAGCATTATTAACTGTCTCTTATTCCCTGAGCATTATTAACTGTCTCTTATTCCCTGAGCATTATTAACTGTCTCTTATTCCCTGAGCATTATTAACTGTCTCTTATTCCCTGAGCATTACTAACTGTCTCTTATTCCCTGAGCATTATTAACTGTCTCTTATTCCCTGAGCATTATTAACTCTCTCTTATTCCCTGAGCATTATTAACTGTCTCTTATTCCCTGAGCATTATTAACTGTCTCTTATTCCCTGAGCATTACTAACTGTCTCTTATTCCCTGAGCATTATTAACTGTCTCTTATTCCCTGAGCATTACTAACTGTCTCTTATTCCCTGAGCATTACTAACTGTCTCTTATTCCCTGAGCATTATTAACTGTCTCTTATTCCCTGAGCATTATTAATTGTCTCTTATTCCCTGAGCATTATTAACTGTCTCTTATTCCCTGAGCATTACTAACTGTCTCTTCTACCCTGAGCATGATTAACTGTCTCTTATTCCCTGAGCATTACTAATTGTCTCTTATTCCCTGAGCATTACTAACTGTCTCTTATTCCCTGAGCATTACTAACTGTCTCTTATTCCCTGAGCATTACTAACTGTCTCTTATTCCCTGAGCATTATTAATTGTCTCTTATTCCCTGAGCATTATTAATTGTCTCTTATTCCCTGAGCATTATTAATTGTCTCTTATTCCCTGAGCATTATTAATTGTCTCTTATTCCCTGAGCATTACTAACTGTCTCTTATTCCCTGAGCATGATTAACTGTCTCTTATTCCCTGAGCATTATTAATTGTCTCTTATTCCCTGAGCATTACTAACTGTCTCTTATTCCCTGAGCATTACTAACTGTCTCTTATTCCCTGAGCATTACTAACTGTCTCTTATTCCCTGAGCATTACTAACTGTCTCTTATTCTCTGAGCATTACTAATTGTCTCTTATTCCCTGAGCATTACTAATTGTCTCTTATTCCCTGAGCATTACTAATTGTCTCTTATTCCCTGAGCATTACTAACTGTCTCTTATTCCCTGAGCATTACTAACTGTCTCTTATTCCCTGAGCATTATTAACTGTCTCTTATTCCCTGAGCATTACTAACTGTCTCTTATTCCCTGAGCATTATTAACTGTCTCTTATTCCCTGAGCATTATTAACTGTCTCTTATTCCCTGAGCATTATTAACTGTCTCTTATTCCCTGAGCATTATTAACTGTCTCTTATTCCCTGAGCATTATTAACTGTCTCTTATTCCCTGAGCATTATTAACTGTCTCTTATTCCCTGAGCATTATTAACTGTCTCTTATTCCCTGAGCATTGTTAACTGTCTCTTATTCCCTGAGCATTACTAACTGTCTCTTATTCCCTGAGCATTATTAACTGTCTCTTATTCCCTGAGCATTATTAACTCTCTCTTATTCCCTGAGCATTATTAACTGTCTCTTATTCCCTGAGCATTATTAACTGTCTCTTATTCCCTGAGCATTACTAACTGTCTCTTATTCCCTGAGCATTATTAACTGTCTCTTATTCCCTGAGCATTACTAACTGTCTCTTATTCCCTGAGCATTACTAACTGTCTCTTATTCCCTGAGCATTATTAACTGTCTCTTATTCCCTGAGCATTATTAATTGTCTCTTATTCCCTGAGCATTATTAACTGTCTCTTATTCCCTGAGCATTACTAACTGTCTCTTCTACCCTGAGCATGATTAACTGTCTCTTATTCCCTGAGCATTACTAATTGTCTCTTATTCCCTGAGCATTACTAACTGTCTCTTATTCCCTGAGCATTACTAACTGTCTCTTATTCCCTGAGCATTACTAACTGTCTCTTATTCCCTGAGCATTATTAATTGTCTCTTATTCCCTGAGCATTATTAACTGTCTCTTATTCCCTGAGCATTACTAACTGTCTCTTATTCCCTGAGCATGATTAACTGTCTCTTATTCCCTGAGCATTATTAATTGTCTCTTATTCCCTGAGCATTACTAACTGTCTCTTATTCCCTGAGCATTACTAACTGTCTCTTATTCCCTGAGCATTACTAACTGTCTCTTATTCCCTGAGCATTACTAACTGTCTCTTATTCCCTGAGCATTACTAACTGTCTCTTATTCCCTGAGCATTACTAACTGTCTCTTATTCCCTGGGCATTACTAACTGTCTCTTATTCCCTGAGCATTACTAACTGTCTCTTATTCCCTGAGCATTACTAACTGTCTCTTATTCCCTGAGCATTACTAACTGTCTCTTATTCCCTGAGCATTATTAATTGTCTCTTATTCCCTGAGCATTATTAACTGTCTCTTATTCCCTGAGCATTACTAACTGTCTCTTATTCCCTGAGCATGATTAACTGTCTCTTATTCCCTGAGCATTATTAATTGTCTCTTATTCCCTGAGCATTACTAACTGTCTCTTATTCCCTGAGCATTACTAACTGTCTCTTATTCCCTGAGCATTATTAATTGTCTCTTATTCCCTGAGCATTATTAACTGTCTCTTATTCCCTGAGCATTATTAACTGTCTCTTATTCCCTGAGCATTATTAATTGTCTCTTATTCCCTGAGCATTATTAATTGTCTCTTATTCCCTGAGCATTACTAACTGTCTCTTATTCCCTGAGCATTACTAACTGTCTCTTATTCCCTGAGCATTATTAATTGTCTCTTATTCCCTGAGCATTACTAACTGTCTCTTATTCCCTGAGCATTACTAACTGTCTCTTATTCCCTGAGCATTATTAATTGTCTCTTATTCCCTGAGCATTACTAACTGTCTCTTATTCCCTGAGCATTACTAACTGTCTCTTATTCCCTGAGCATGATTAACTGTCTCTTATTCCCTGAGCATTATTAATTGTCTCTTATTCCCTGAGCATTACTAACTGTCTCTTATTCCCTGAGCATTACTAACTGTCTCTTATTCCCTGAGCATTACTAACTGTCTCTTATTCCCTGAGCATTACTAACTGTCTCTTATTCCCTGAGCATTACTAACTGTCTCTTATTCCCTGAGCATTATTAATTGTCTCTTATTCCCTGAGTATTATTAACTGTCTCTTATTCCCTGAGTATTATTAACTGTCTCTTATTCCCTGAGCATTACTAACTGTCTCTTATTCTCTGAGCATTATTAACTCTCTTCTACCCTGAGCATTATTAACGGTCTCTTCTACCCTGAGCATTGTTAACGGTGTCTTCAACCCAGAGCATGATTAACTGTCTCTTCTACCCTGAGCATTATTAACTGTCTGTTCTTCCCTGAACATTATTAACTGTCTCCTCTAGCCTGAGCATTATTAGCGGTCTCTTCTACCCTGAACATTATTAACTGTCTCCTCTACCCTGAGCATTATTAACTGTCTCTTCTACCCTGAGCATTAACTTTTCTATGTGACAATTACAATAGAAGCACATGTTCAGATGATGCTGCATGAGACTGACAGCACACCTCCAACACTAACCCAGAGCTGACTTCAACACTAACCCAGAGCTGTCCTCCAACACTAACCCAGAGCTGTCCTCCAACACTAACCCAGAGCTGTCCTCTAACACTAACCCAGAGCTGACCTCCAACACTAACCCAGAGCTGAACACTAACCCAGAGCTGTCCTCCAACACTAATCCAGAGCTGAACACTAACCCAGAGCTGACCTTCAACACTAACCCAGAGCTGACCTCCAACACTAACCCAGAGCTGACCTTCAACACTAACCCAGAGCTGGCCTCCAACACTAACCCAGAGCTGTCCTCCTACACTAACCCAGAGCTGTCCTCCAACACTTACCCAGAGCTGACCTCCAACACTAACCCAGAGCTGACCTCCAACCCAGAGCTGTCCTCCAACACTAACCCAGAGCTGTCCTCCAACACTAACCCAGAGCTGAACACTAACCCAGAGCTAACCTCTAACACTAACCCAGAGCTGGCTTCCAACCCAGAACTGTCCTCCAACACTAACCCTGAGCTGTCCTCCAACACTAACCCAGAGCTGACCTACAACACTAACCCAGAGCTGAACTCCAACACTAACCCAGAGCTGAACTCCAACACTAACCCAGAGCTGAACTCCAACACTAACCCAGAGCTGACTTCCAACACTAACCCAGAGCTGACTTCTAACCCTGAGCTGTCCTCCAACACTAACCCAGAGCTGTCCTCCAACACTAACCCAGAGCTGTCCTCCAACACTAACCCAGAGCTGTCCTCCAACACTAACCCAGAGCTGACCTTCAACACTAACCCAGAGCTGACTTCCAACACTAACCCAGAGCTGACTTCCAACACTAACCCAAGGCTGACCTCCAACACTAACGCAGAGCTGTCCTCCAACACTAACCCTGAGCTGTCCTCCAACACTAACCCAGAGCTGATCTCCAACACTAACCCAGAGCTGAACACTAACCCAGAGCTGACCTCCAACACTAACACAGAACTGACCTTCAACACTAACCAAGAGCTGAACTCCAACACTAACCCAGAGCTGACCTCCAACACTAACCCAGAACTGACCTTGGGAACTAACCAAGAGCTGTCCTCCAACACTAACCCAGAGCTGACCTCCAACACTAACCCAGAGCTGAACTCCAACACTAACCCAGAGCTGAACTCCAATACTAACCCAGAGCTGACCTCTAACCCAGAGCTAACCTCCAACACTAACCCAGAGCTGTCCTCCAACACTAACCCAGAGCTGACCTCTAACCCTGGGCTGTCCTCTAACACTAACCCAGAGCTGACCTCTAACCCATAGCTGACCTCCAACACTAACCCAGAGCTGTCCTCCAACACTAACCCAGAGCTTAACTCCAACACTAACCCAGAGCTGAACTCCAACACTAACCCAGAGCTGACCTCTAACCCAGAGCTAACCTCCAACACTAACCCAGAGCTGTCCTCCAACACTAACCCAGAGCTGACCTCTAACCCTGGGCTGTCCTCTAACACTAACCCAGAGCTGACCTCTAACCCATAGCTGACCTCCAACACTAACCCAGAGCTGTCCTCCAACACTAACCCAGAGCTGACCTCCAACACTAACCCAGAGCTGTCCTCTAACACTAACCCAGAGCTGTCCTCTAACACTAACCCAGAGCTGTCCTCTAACACTAACCCAGAGCTGACCTCCAACACTAACCGAGAGCTGACCTCCAACCCAGAGCTGTCCTCTAACACTGGGCTGTCCTCCAACACTAACCCAGAGCTGTCCTCTAACACTAACCCAGAGCTAACCTCCCAACACTAACCTAGAGCTGACCTCCAACACTAACCCAGAGCTGACCTCCCAACACTAACCCAGAGCTGACCTCCAACACTAACCGAGAGCTGACCTCCCAACACTAACCCAGAGCTGACCTCCAACACTAACCGAGAGCCAGATACACTGCTCAAAAAAATAAAGGGAACACTAAAATAACACATCCTAGATCTGAATGAATGAAATATTCTTATTAAATACTTTTTTCTTTACATAGTTGAATGTGCTGACAACAAAATCACACAAAAATCATCAATGGATATCAAATTTATCAACCCATGGAAGTCTGGATTTGGAGTCGCACTCAAAATTAAAGTGGAAAACCACACTACAGGCTGATCCAACTTTGATGTAATGTCCTTAAAACAAGTCAAAATGAGGCTCAGTAGTGTGTGTGGCCTCCACGTGCCTGTATGACCTCTCTACAACGCCTGGGCATGCTCCTGATGAGGTGGCGGATGGTCTCCTGAGGGATCTCCTCCCAGACCTGGACTAAAGCATGCCACCCCACACCATGACTGACCCACAGCCAAACCGGTCATGCTGGAGGATGATGCAGGCAGCAGAACGTTCTCCACGGCATCTCCAGACTCTGTCACGTCTGTCACATGTGCTCAGTGTGAACCTGCTTTCATCTGTGAAGAGCACAGGGTGCCAGTGGCGAATTTGCCAATCTTCGTGTTCTCTGGCAAATGCCAAACGTCCTGCACGGTGTTGGGCTGTAAGCACAACCCCCACCTGTGGACGTCGGGCCCTCATACCACCCTCATGGAGTCTGTTTCTGACCGTTTGAGCAGACACATGCACATTTGTGGCCTGCTGGAGGTCATTTTGCAGGGCTCTGGCAGTGCTCCTCCTGCTCCTCCTTGCACAAAGGCGGAGGTAGCGGTCCTGCTGCTGGGTTGTTGCCCTGCTACGGCCTCCTCCACGTCTCCTGATGTACTGGCCTGTCTCCTGGTAGCGCCTCCATGCTCTGGACACTACGCTGACAGACACAGCAAACCTTCTTGCCACAGCTCGCATTGATGTGCCATCCTGGATGTGCTGCACTACCTGAGCCACTTGTGTGGGTTGTAGACTCCGTCTCATGCTACCACTAGAGTGAAAACACCGCCAGCATTCAAAAGTGACCAAAACATCAGCCAGGAAGCATAGGAACTGAGAAGTGGTCTGAGGTCACCACCTGCAGAACCAGTCCTTTATTGGGGGTGTCTTGCTAATTGCCTATAATTTCCACATGTGGTCTATTCCATTTGCACAACAGCATGTGACATTTATTGTCAATCAGTGTTGCTTCCTAAGTGGACAGTTTGATTTCACAGAAGTGTGATTGACTTGGAGTTACATTGTGTTGTTTAAGTGTTCCTTTTATTTTTTTGAGCAGTGTACATAGGATTCTGTAGCACAGTACTAACCTGCACATGAAGTCAACCAGCTGGCTGAAGAACGGTTTGTCTCTGTGTTCCCTGTAGAACTCCTCAGCCGTGTCTCTAGACAACACTGTCTCCTTCAGCCGAGATATAGAGAAACCTCCAGCACGGATCTCCCCCAGGATCTCCTCTGAAAGGGGGAGGAAGGGGAGGAAAGGAGATTGAGTAGAGAGTGCATGTGGTCACTTTATACGCTGCTGTACAACTGACTAAGGACTGGTTTGGATAACTGGTACATGGTTAATAAACTTAGTGTATTGACTGATTTAGTGAATGTACCTCTATGTTCGTCCATGGAGTCAGGCTTAATGATGGCCAGAGTCTGCTGTTTAGGGAAGAAGAAGTCAATCTCCTCCTCTGCCTCCTCCCTGCTGGCACTGCCATGGAGCTGGTTCAGCTGGTTCTGGGGCTCACTGTCCTCCTCACTGGCCACCATGAACTGGGCCCTGAGGCTGAGGGGACAGTCACAGAGCACAGTGAGAGGCACGACAAAGGAGAGGACAGTCACAGAGCACAATGAGAGAGGCACTACAAAGGAGAGAGGACAGTCACAGAGCACAGTGAGAGAGGCACGACAAAGGAGAGGGGGCAGTCACAGAGCACAGTGAGAGAGGCACGACAAAGGAGAGGGGACAGTCACAGAGCACAGTGAGAGAGGCACTACAAAGGAGAGAGGACAGTCACAGATCACAATGGGAGAGGCACTACAAAGGAGAGGGGACAGTCACAGAGCACAGTGAGAGAGGCACTACAAAGGAGAGGGGACAGTCACAGAGCACAGTGAGAGAGGCACTACAAAGGAGAGGGGACAGTCACAGAGGTTTTCAATACAGTATCAAACTTAGGGGAACACGATTATTTAGTGTTGTGGATATGTGGTGGTATTGAACATGTTGTGGTATTGAACATGTGGAGATGTGGGGGTATTGAACATGTTGTGGATATGTGGAGGTATTGAACATGTTGTGTTGTGGATATGTGGAGGTAATGAACATGTTGTGTTGTGAATATGTGGGGGTATTGAACATGTTGTGGATATGTGGTGTTATTGAACATGTTGTGGTATTGAACATGTTGTGGTATTGAACATGTGGAGATGTGGGGGTATTGAACATGTTGTGGATATGTGGAGGTATTGAACATGTTGTGTTGTGGATATGTGGAGGTAATGAACATGTTGTGTTGTGAATATGTGGGGGTATTGAACATGTTGTGGATATGTGGTGGTATTGAACATGTTGTGTTGTGAATATGTGGAGGTATTGAACATGTTGTGGATATGTGGTGGTATTGAACATGTTGTGGATATGTGGAGGTATTGAACATGTTGTGGATATGTGGAGGTATTGAACATGTTGTAGATATGTGGAGGTATTGAACATGTTGTGGTATTGAGCATGTTGTGGATATGTGGAGGTATTGAACATGTTGTGGATATGTGGTGGTATTGAACATATTGTGGTTTTGAACATGTTGTGGATATGTGGTGGTATTGAACATGTGGATATGTGGAGGTATTGAACATGTTGTAGATATGTGGTGGTATTGAACATGTTGTGGATATGTGGAGGTATTGAACATGTTGTGGATATGTGGAGGTATTGAACATGTTGTGGATATGTGGAGGTATTGAACATGTTGTGGTATTGAACATGTTGTGGATATGATGGAGTTATTGAACATGTTGTGGATATGTGGTGGTATTGAACATGTTGTGGATATGTGGTGGTATTGAACATGTTGTGGATATGTGGTGGTATTGAACATGTTGTGGTATTGAACATGTTGTGGATATGTGGAGGTATTGAACATGTTGTGGATATGTGGTGTTATTGAACATGTTGTGGATATGTGGAGGTATTGAACATGTTGTGTTGTGGATATGTGGTGGTATTGAACATGTTGTGGATATGTGGTAGTATTGAACATGTTGTGGATATGTGGAGGTATTGCACATGTTGTGGATATGTGGAGGTATTGAACATGTTGTGGATATGTGGTGGTATTGAACATGTTGTGGTATTGAACATGTTGTGGATATGTGGTGGTATTGAACATGTTGTGGATATGTGGGGGTATTGAACATGTTGTGATGTGGATATGTTGAGGTATTGAACATGTTGTGGATATGTGGTGGTATTGAACGTGTTGTGTTGTGGATATGTGGAGGTATTGAACATGTTGTGTTGTGGATATGTGGTGGTATTGAACATGTTGTGGATATTGAACATGTTTTGTTGTGGATATGTGGAGGTATTGAACATGTTGTGGATATGTGGTGGTATTGAACATGTTGTGGATATGTGGTGGTATTGAACATGTTGTGGATATGTGGAGGTATTGAACATGTTGTGGATATGTGCAGGTATTGAACATGTTGTGGATATGTGGTGGTATTGAACATGTTGTGGATATGTGGAGGTATTGAACATGTTGTGTTGTGGATATGTGGTGGTATTGAACATGTTGTGGATATGTGGTAGTATTGAACATGTTGTGGATATGTGGAGGTATTGAACATGTTGTGGATATGTGGTGGTATTGAACATGTTGTGGATATGTGGTGGTATTGAACATGTGGTATTGAACATGTTGTGGATATGATGGAGGTATTGAATATGTTGTGGATATGTGGTGGTATTGAACATGTTGTGGATATGTGGTGGTATTGAACATGTTGTGGTATTGAACATGTTGTGGATATGTGGAGGTATTGAACATGTTGTGGATATGTGGAGGTATTGAAGTATTGAACATGTTGTGTTGTGGATATGTGGTGGTATTGAACATGTTGTGGATATGTGGAGGTATTGAACATGTTGTGGATATGTGGAGGTATTGAACATGTTGTGGATATGTGGTGGTATTGAACATGTTGTGGTATTGAACATGTTGTGGATATGTGGTGGTATTGAACATGTTGTGGATATGTGGGGGTATTGAACATGTTGTGATGTGGATATGTCGAGGTATTGAACATGTTGTGTTGTGGATATGTGGTGGTATTGAACGTGTTGTGTTGTGGATATGTGGAGGTATTGAACATGTTGTGTTGTGGATATGTGGTGGTATTGAACATGTTGTGGATATTGAACATGTGTTGTGGATATGTGGTGGTATTGAACATGTTGTGGATATGTTGTGGATATTGAACATGTGTTGTGGATATGTGGTGGTATTGAACATGTTGTGGATATGTGGTAGTATTGATTATGTTGTGGATATGTGGAGGTATTGAACATGTTGTGGATATGAGGTGGTATTGAACATGTTGTGGATATGTGGAGGTATTGAACATGTTGTGGATATGTGGAGGTATTGAACATGTTGTGGATATGTGGTGGTATTGAACATGTGGATATGTGGGGGTATTGAACATGTTGTGTTGTGGATATGTGGTGGTATTGGACATGTTGTGGATACGTGGTGGTATTGCACATGTTGTGGATATGTGGTGGTATTGAACATGTGGAGGTATTGAACATGTTGTGTTGTGGATATGTGGAGGTATTGAACATGTTGTGGATATGTGGTGGTATTGAACATGTTGTGTTGTGAATATGTGGTGATATTGAACATGTTGTGGATATGTGGTGGTATTGAACATTTTGTGGATATGTTGTGGTATTGAACATGTTGTGGATATGTGGTGGTATTGAACATGTTGTGGATATGTTGTGGTATTAAACATGTTGTGTTGTGGATATGTGGTGGTATTGAACATGATGTGGAGGTATTGACCATGTTGTGGATATGTGGTGGTATTGAACATGTTGTGGATATGTGGAGGTATTGAACATGTTGTGGATATGTGGAGGTATTGAACATGTGGATATGTGGAGGTATTGAACATGTTGTGGATATGTGGAGGTATTGAACATGTTGTGGATATGTGGAGGTATTGAACATGTTGTGGATATGTGGAGGTATTGAACATGTTGTGTTGTGGATATGTGGTGGTATTGGACATGTTGTGGATACGTGGTGGTATTGAACATGTTGTGGATATGTGGTGGTATTGAACATGTGGAGGTATTGAACATGTTGTGTTGTGGATATGTGGAGGTATTGAACATGTTGTGGATATGTTGTGGTATTGAACATGTTTTGGATATGTGGTGGTATTGAACATGTGGAGGTATTGAACATGTTGTGTTGTGGATATGTGGAGGTATTGAACATCTTGTGGATATGTTGTGGTATTGAACATGTTTCGATGTGGATATGTGGTGGTATTGAATATGTTGTGGATATGTGGGGGTATTGAACATGTTGTGGATATGTGGGGGTATTGAACATGTTGTGTATATGTGGGGGTGTAGGGATGTTATATGATGTACCATTTTATCTTTAGCTCATTCAGTACAAACAGTTCACTGTTTTATAGCTAATGGGGATCCCTAATAAACCCCAGGAAGAGTAGCAAATGGGGATGCGCCTGGCACATACATATACAGTGGGGCAAAAAAGTATTTAGTCAGCCACCAATTGTGCAAGTTCTCCCACTTAAAAAGATGAGAGGCCTGTAATATTCATCATAGGTACACTTCAACTATGACAGACAAAATGAGAAAGAAAAATCCAGAAAATCACATTGTAGGATTTTTAATGAATTTATTTGGAAATTATGGTGGAAAATAAGTAGTTGGTCAACAACAAAAGTTTATCTCAATACTTTGTTATATACCCTTTCTTGGCAATGACAGAGGTCAAATGTTTTCTGTAAGTAAACCTGTAAGGTTTTCACACACTGTTGCTGGTATTTTGGCCCATTCCTCCATGCAGATCTCCTCTAGAGCAGTGATGTTTTGGGGCTGTTGCTGGGCAATACGGACTTTCAACTCCCTCCAAAGATTTTCTATGGGGTTGAGATCTGGAGACTGGCTAGGCCACTCCAGGACCTTGAAATGCTTCTTACGAAGCCACTCCTTCGTTGCCTGGGCAGTGTGTTTGGGATCATTGTCATGCTGAAAGACCCAGCCACGTTTCATCTTCAATGCCCTTGCTGATGGAAGGAGGTTTTCACTCAAAATCTCACGATACATGGCCCCATTCATTCTTTCCTTTACACGGATCAGTCGTCCTGGTCCCTTTGCAGAAAAACAGCCCCAAAGCATGATGTTTCCAGCCCCATGCTTCACAGTAGGTATGGTGTTCTTTGGATGCAACTCAGCATTCTTTGTCCTCCAAACACGACGAGTTGAGTTTTTACCAAAAAGTTAGATTTTGGTTTCATCTGACCATATGACATTCTCCCAATCTTCTTCTGGGTCATCCAAATTCTCTCTAGCAAACTTCAGACGGGCCTGGACATATACTGGCTTAAGCAGTGGGACACGTCTGGCACTGAAGGATTTGAGTCCCTGGCGGCGTAGTGTGTTACTGATGGTAGGCTTCGTTACTTTAGTCCCAGCTCTCTGCATGTCATTCACTAGGTCCCCCCCGTGTGGTTCTGGGATTTTTGCTCACCGTTCTTATGATCATTTTGATCCCACGGGGTGAGATCTTGCGTGGGGGCCCCAGATCGAGGGAGATTATCAGTGGTCTTGTATGTCTTCCATTTCCTAATAATTGCTCCCACAGTTGATTTCTTCAAACCAAGCTGCTTACCTATTGCAGATTCAGTCTTCCCAGCCTGATGCAGGTCTACAATTTTGTTTCTGGTGTCCTTTGACAGCTCTTTGGTCTTGGCCATAGAGGAGTTTGGAGTGTGACTGTTTGAGGTTGTCGACAGGTGTCTTTTATACTGATAACAAGTTCAAACAGGTGCCATTAATACAGGTAACGAGTGGAGGACAGAGGAGCCTCTTAAAGAAAAAGTTACAGGTCTGTAAGAGCCAGAAATCTTGCATGCTAGGTGACCAAATACTTATTTTCCAACATAATTTGCAAATAAATTCATAAAAAATCCTACAATGTGATTTTCTGGATTTTTTTCCTCATTTTGTCTGTCATATTTGAAGTGTACCTATGATAAATTACAGGCCTCTCTCATATTTTTAAGTGGGAGAACTTGCACAATTGGTGGCTGACTAAATACTTTTTTGCCCCACTATATACTTTCAAAGGCAAATAAATGTCGTCTTGCCCATTCACCCTCTGAATGGCACACATACACAATCAATGTCTTAAACATGCTTGGTTCAAGTCACCAGCGACAAAGAATGTTCTTAATGGTTTGTCTACTCAGTGTATATACACATTACTTTTGAGCAGAGTCCTATGGGACCTGGTAATAAACAGTCCTACTGGACCTGGTAATAAACAGTCCTACTGGACCTGGTAATAAACAGTCCTACTGGACCTGGTAATAAACAGTCCTACTGGTCCTGGTAATAAACAGTCCTACTGGACCTGGTAATAAACAGTCCTACTGGACCTGGTAATAAACAGTCCTACTGGACCTGGTAATAAACAGTCCTACTGGACCTGGTCCTGGTAATAAACAGTCCTACGGGACCTGGTAATAACCAGTCCTACTGGACCTGGTAATAAACAGTCCTACTGGACCTGGTAATAAACAATCCTACTGGACCTGGTCCTGGTAATAAACAGTCCTACTGGACCTGGTAATAAACAGTCCTACTGGACCTGGACCTGGTAATAAACAGTCCTACTGGACCTGGTAATAAACAGTCCTACTGGACCTGGTAATAAACAGTCCTACTGGTCCTGGTAATAAACAGTCCTACTGGTCCTGGTAATAAACAGTCCTACTGGACCTGGTAATAAACAGTCCTACTGGACCTGGTAATAAACAGTCCTACTGGACCTGGTAATAAACAATCCTACTGGACCTGGACCTGGTAATAAAAAGTCCTACTGGACCTGGTAATAAACAATCCTACTGGACCTGGTCCTGGTAATAAACAATCCTACTGGACCTGGACCTGGTAATAAACAGTTCTACTGGACCTGGTAATAAACAGTCCTACTGGACCTGGTAATAAACAGTCCTACTGGACCTGGTAATAAACAGTCCTACTGGACCTGGTAATAAACAGTCCTATGGTACCTGGTAAGAAACAGTCCTACTGGACCTGGTAATAAACAGTCCTACTGGACCTGGTAATAAACAGTCCTACTGGACCTGGTAATAAACAGTCCTATGGGACCTGGTAATAAACAGTCCTACTGGACCTGGTAATAAACAAAGTCCTACTGGACCTGGTAATAAACAGTCCTACTGGACCTGGTAATAAACAGTCCTATGGTACCTGGTAATAAACAGTCCTACTGGACCTGGTAATAAACAGTCCTACTGGACCTGGTAATAAACAGTCCTATGGGACCTGGTAATAAACAATCCTACTGGACCTGGTAATAAACAGTCCTATGGGACCTGGTAATAAACAGTCCTACTGGACCTGGTAATAAACAGTCCTACTGGACCTGGTAATAAACAGTCCTATGGTACCTGGTAATAAACAGTCCTACTGGACCCGGTAATAAACAGTCCTACTGGACCTGGTAATAAACAGTCCTATGGGACCTGGTAATAAACAGTCCTATGGGACCTGGTAATAAGTCTCTTTATGAGAGCAAGTCGTACCAGTCGGGCTGCTCCTCCCTGGCCTTGTTAACATCTTTAGGGCCCAGAAGGTTCCTCCAGTGGTCCACAGCTCCCGTCCTGGCCAGGGCCAGAGCCAACACAGGACCGCTGTAACAGAAATACAGTCAACAGAGCCAACACAGGACCGCTGTAACAGAAATACAGTCAACAGAGCCAACACAGGACCGCTGTAACAGAAATACAGTCAACAGAGCCAACACAGAGCCAACACAGGACCACTGTAACAGAAATACAGTCAACAGAGCCAACACAGGACCACTGTAACAGAAATACAGTCAACAGAGCCAACACAGGACCACTGTAACAGAAATACAGTCAACAGAGCCAACACAGGACCACTGTAACAGAAATACAGTCAACAGAGCCAACACAGGACCACTGTAACAGAAATACAGTCAACAGAGCCAACACAGGACCGCTGTAACAGAAATACAGTCAACAGAGCCAACACAGGACCGCTGTAACAGAAATACAGTCAACAGAGACAACACAGGACTGCTGTAACAGAAATATAGTCAACAGAGCCAACACAGGACCGCTGTAACAGAAATACAGTCAACAGAGCCAACACAGGACCGCTGTAACAGAAATACAGTCAACAGAGCCAACACAGGACCGCTGTAACAGAAATACAGTCAACAGAGCCAACACAGGACCGCTGTAACAGAAATACAGTCAATAGGAATAACATAATAGAGACGAGTTAGACTAGGGGGGAATATTAGACTAGGGGGGAATATTAGACTAGGGGGGAATATTAGACTAGGGGGAATAATAGACTAGGGGGGAATAATAGACCAGGGGGAATAATAGACTAGAGAATAATAGACTAGGGGGAATACTAGACTAGAGAATAATAGACTAGGGGGGAATAATAGACTAGGGAGAATAAAAGACTAGAGAATATTAGACTAGGGGGAATACTAGACTAGGGGGAATAATAGACTAGGGGGAATAATATACCAGGGGGGAATAATATACCAGGGGGGAATAATAGACTAGGGGGGGATATTAGACTAGGGGGAATAATATACCAGGGGGGAATAATATACCAGGGGGAAATAATAGACTAGGGGGAATAATAGACTAGGGGGAATAATAGACTAGGGGGGAATACTAGACTAGGGGGAATAATAGACTAGGGGGAATAATAGACTAGGGGGAATACTAGACTAGGGGGAATAATAGACTAGGGGGGAATAATAGACTAGAGAATATTAGACTAGGGGGGAATAATAGACTGGGGGGAATAATAGACTAGGGGGGAATAATAGACTAGGGGGAATAATAGACTAGGGGGAATAATAGACTAGGGGGAATACTAGACTAGGGGGAATAATAGACTAGGGGGAATAATAGACTAGGGGGAATATTAGACTAGAGAATATTAGACTAGGGGGAATAATAGACTAGGGGGAATATTAGACTAGGGGGAATAATATACTAGGGGGAATAATAGACTAGGGGGAATACTAGACTATGGGGAATAATAGACTAGGGGGAATAATAGACTAGGGGGAATAATAGACTAGGGGGAATACTAGACTAGAGATTACTAGACTAGGGGGAATACTAGATCAGAGAATACTAGACTAGGGGGAATACTAGACTAGAGAATATTAGACTAGGGGGAATACTAGACTAGAGAATACTAGACTAGGGGGAATACTAGACTATAGAATACTAGACTAGGGGGAATACTAGACTAGAGAATACTAGACTAGGGGGAATAATAGACTAGGGGGAATACTAGACTAGAGAATAATAGACTAGGGGGGAATACTAGACTAGATAACATTAGACTAGGGGGAATAATAGACTAGGGGGAATACTAGACTAGATAATATTAGACTAGGGGGAATAATAGACATGGGGGGAATAATAGACTAGATAATATTAGACTAGGGGGAATAATAGACTAGGGGGGAATACTAGACTAGAGAATACTAGACTAGGGGGAATAATAGACTAGGGGGGAATAATAGACTAGATAATATTAGACTAGGGGGAATAATAGACTAGGGGGGAATAATAGACTAGATAATATTAGACTAGGGGGAATAATAGACTAGGGGGGAATACTAGACTAAATAATATTAGACTAGGGGGAATAATAGACTAGGGGGGAATACTAGACTAAATAATAATAGACTAGGGGGGAATAATAGACTAGATCATAATAGACTAGGGGGGAATAATAGACTAGATAATATTAGACTAGGGGGAATACTAGACTAGAGAATAATAGACTAGGGGGGAATACTAGACTAGAGAATACTAGAATAGGGGGTATAATAGACTAGGGGGAATAATAGACTAGGGGGAATGATAGACTAGGGGGGAATACTAGACTAGATAATATTAGACTAGGGGGAATAATAGACTAGGGGGGAATACTAGACTAGATAATATTAGACTAGGGGGAATAATAGACTAGGGGGGAATAATAGACTAGGGGGGAATAATAGACTAGATCATAATAGACTAGGGGGGAATACTAGACTAGATAATATTAGACTAGGGGGAATAATAGACTAGCGGGGAATACTAGACTAGATAATATTAGACTAGGGGGAATAATAGACTAGGGGGAATAATAGACTAGGGGGAATGATAGACTAGGGGGAATACTAGACTAGATAATATTAGACTAGGGGGGAATAATAGACTAGGGGGGAATACTAGACTAGATAATATTAGACTAGGGGGAATAATAGACTAGGGGGGAATAATAGACTAGATCATAATAGACTAGGGGGGAATAATAGACTAGGGGGGAATAATAGACTAGATCATAATAGACTAGGGGGAATAATAGACTAGGGGGGAATACTAGACTAGATAATATTAGACTAGGGGGAATAATAGACTAGGGGGGAATAATAGACTAGATCATAATAGACTAGGGGGAATAATAGACTAGGGGGGAATAATAGACTAGATAATATTAGACTAGGGGGAATAATAGACTAGCGGGGAATACTAGACTAGATAATATTAGACTAGGGGGAATAATAGACTAGGGGGAATAATAGACTAGGGGGAATGATAGACTAGGGGGGAATACTAGACTAGATAATATTAGACTAGGGGGAATAATAGACTAGCGGGGAATAGTAGACTAGATAATATTAGACTAGGGGGAATAATAGACTAGGGGGGAATAATAGACTAGATCATAATAGACTAGGGGGGAATAATAGACTAGGGGGGAATACTAGACTAGATCATAATAGACTAGGGGGGAATAATAGACTAGAGAATACTAGACTAGGGGGAATACTAGACTAGAGAATAATAGACTAGGGGGGAATACTAGACTAGATAATATTAGACTAGGGGGAATAATAGACTAGCGGGGAATAGTAGACTAGATAATATTAGACTAGGGGGAATACTAGACTAGGGGGAATAATAGACTAGGGGGGAATAATAGACTAGATCATAATAGACTAGGGGGGAATAATAGACTAGGGGGGAATAATAGACTAGGGGGGAATAATAGACTAGATCATAATAGACTAGGGGGGAATAATAGACTAGGGGGGAATAATAGACTAGGGGGGAATAATAGACTAGATCATAATAGACTAGGGGGGAATAATAGACTAGAGAATACTAGACTAGGGGGAATACTAGACTAGAGAATAATAGACTAGGGGGGAATAATAGACTAGAGAATACTAGACTAGAGAATAATAGACTAGAGAATACTAGACTAGGGGGAATACTAGACTAGAGAATAATAGACTAGGGGGGAATAATAGACTAGAGAATACTAGACTAGGGGGAATACTAGACTAGAGAATAATAGACTAGGGGGGAATAATAGACTAGAGAATACTAGACTAGAGAATAATAGACTAGAGAATACTAGACTAGGGGGAATACTAGACTAGAGAATACTAGACTAGGGGGAATAATAGACTAGGGGGAATAATAGACTAGGGGGGAATAATAGACTAGAGAATAATAGACTAGGGGGGAATAATAGACTAGAGAATAATAGACTAGGGGGAATAATAGACTGGGGGGAATAATAGACTAGGGGGAATAATAGACTAGGGGGGAATAATAGACTAGAGAATACTAGACTAGGGGGAATAATAGACTAGGGGGAATAATAGACTAGGGGGGAATAATAGACTAGAGAATACTAGACTAGGGGCAATACTAGACTAGAGAATACTAGACTAGGGGGAATACTAGACTAGAGAATAATAGACTAGGGGGAATAATAGACTAGGGGGAACAATAGACTAGGGGGGAATAATAGACTAGAGAATACTAGACTAGGGGGAATACTAGACTAGAGAATACTAGACTAGGGGGAATAATAGACTAGGGGGAATAATAGACTAGGGGGGAATAATAGACTAGAGAATACTAGACTAGGGGGAATACTAGACTAGAGAATAATAGACTAGGGGGGAATAATAGACTAGAGAATACTAGACTAGGGGCAATACTAGACTAGAGAATACTAGACTAGGGGGAATACTAGACTAGAGAATACTAGACTAGGGGGAATACTAGACTAGAGAATACTAGACTAGGGGCAATACTAGACTAGAGAATACTAGACTAGGGGGAATACTAGACTAGAGAATACTAGACTAGGGGGAATACTAGACTAGAGAATAATAGACTAGGGGGAATACTAGACTAGGGGGAATACTAGACTAGAGAATAATAGACTAGGGGGAATACTAGACTAGATAACATTAGACTAGGGGGAATAATAGACTAGGGGGGAATACTAGACTAGATAATATTAGACTAGGGGGAATAATAGACTAGGGGGGAATAATAGACTAGATAATATTAGACTTGGGGGAATAATAGACTAGGGGGGAATAATAGACTAGGGGGAATAATAGACTAGATCATAATAGACTAGGGGGAATAATAGACTAGAGAATAATAGACTAGATAATATTAGACTAGGGGGGAATAATAGACTAGGGGGGAATACTAGACTAAATAATATTAGACTAGGGGGAATAATAGACTAGGGGGGAATAATAGACTAGATAATATTAGACTTGGGGGAATAATAGACTAGGGGGGAATACTAGACTAAATAATATTAGACTAGGGGGAATAATAGACTAGGGGGGAATAATAGACTAGATAATATTAGACTTGGGGGAATAATAGACTAGGGGGGAATACTAGACTAAATAATATTAGACTAGGGGGAATAATAGACTAGGGGGGAATAATAGACTAGATAATAATAGACTAGGGGGAATAATAGACTAGGGGGGAATAATAGACTAGGGGGGAATAATAGACTAGGGGGAATAATAGACTAGGGGGGAATAATAGACTAGGGGGAATAATAGACTAGATAATAATAGACTAGGGGGAATAATAGACTAGGGGGGAATAATAGACTAGATCATAATAGACTAGATAATAATAGACTAGGGGGAATAATAGACTAGGGGGGAATAATAGACTAGGGGGGAATAATAGACTAGGGGGAATAATAGACTAGATAATAATAGACTAGGGGGAATAATAGACTAGGGGGAATAATAGACTAGGGGGGAATAATAGACTAGATAATATTAGACTAGGGGGAATAATAGACTAGGGGGGAATAATAGACTAGATAATATTAGACTAGGGGGGAATAATAGACTAGGGGGGAATAATAGACTAGATAATATTAGACTAGGGGGAATAATAGACTAGGGGGGAATAATAGACTAGATAACATTAGACTAGGGGGAATAATAGACTAGGGGGAATAATAGACTAGGGGGAATGATAGACTAGGGGGGAATAATAGACTAGGGGGAATAATAGACTAGGGGGAATAATAGACTAGGGGGGAATAATAGACTAGGGGGGAATAATAGACTAGATAACATTAGACTAGGGGGAATAATAGACTAGGGGGAATAATAGACTAGGGGGAATAATAGACTAGGGGGAATAATAGACTAGGGGGAATAATAGACTAGGGGGAATAATAGACTAGGGGGAATAATAGACTAGGGGGAATAATAGACTAGGGGGGAATAATAGACTAGGGGGGAATAATAGACTAGATAACATTAGACTAGGGGGAATAATAGACTAGGGGGAATAATAGACTAGGGGGAATAATAGACTAGGGGGAATAATAGACTAGGGGGAATAATAGACTAGGGGGAATAATAGACTAGGGGGAATAATAGACTAGGGGGAATAATAGACTAGGGGGAATAATAGACTAGGGGGAATAATAGACTAGGGGGGAATAATAGACTAGGGGGAATAATAGACTAGGGGGAATAATAGACTAGGGGGAATAATAGACTAGATCATAATAGACTAGGGGGAATAATAGACTAGGGGGAATAATAGACTAGGGGGGAATAATAGACTAGATAACATTAGACTAGGGGGAATAATAGACTAGGGGGGAATAATAGACTAGATAACATTAGACTAGGGGGAATAATAGACTAGGGGGAATAATAGACTAGGGGGAATAATAGACTAGGGGGAATACTAGACTAGGGGGAATAATAGACTAGGGGGAATAATAGACTAGGGGGGAATAATAGACTAGGGGGGAATAATAGACTAGATCATAATAGACTAGGGGGAAATACTAGACTAGATAACATTAGACTAGGGGGAATACTAGACTAGGGGGAATAATAGACTAGGGGGAATAATAGACTAGGGGGGAATAATAGACTAGGGGGGAATAATAGACTAGATAATATTAGACTAGGGGGAATAATAGGGATGAGATCTTATAAAGACCACTGATTTTGTGTGAGTGCCAAATTGTTTTTTGATTTGTCTTCTTGCTTTGATATTGTAGTTCTCTTGTGCTTCATTTGTCAGATGGTTACCTGGTCATGTTGTGCAGTAGGGCAGGGAAGTAGTCCTGGTCAACATGTCGTTTGTAGAACCGTCTGGCCTGTTCCTCTGTTAATATCACCTCTCTCTGGAGAGACACAGTGAAGCCAGCCTCATGGATACGAGACCAGATCTCATCTGGAACAGAAACCCATACTGAACCATCCTCATGGAGACCAGATCAGATCTCATCTGGAACAGAAACCCATACTGAACCAGCCTCATGGACACGAGACCAGATCTCATCTGGAACAGAAACCCATACTGAACCAGCCTCAAGGAGACCAGACCAGATCTAGAATAGAAAACCATACTGCACCAGCCTCATGGAGACCAGACCAGATCTAGAATAGAAAACCCATACTGAACCAGCCTCATGGAGACCAGACCAGATCTAGAATAGAAAACCATACTGAACCAGCCTCAGAACAGAACAGAATACTTTAGAAAAGGTCATCAAAATGATGCTTGACTAATGACTATTTCTGATATTTCTTTCAGTTGTCAGAAAAACATTTTGAGGGATCGCTAATAAATGTCTAAACGGTGTGAGGATGAAACCGTGAAAATCTCAGAACGCAAATGACTTCTTCACTGCATACAGCCCTGTGATGCTGTTAAGCTGATTTTAGAAACAGACGTGTGTTGTGTACAGTAATTGGCACGCGCCCACCTTTGCTCTCCCTGGAGAGGTTGGGTCGGATGAGAGCCAGTGTCCTCTCCACTTGCCCTTCCTCCTCGTGCTGCTCTGCCCGGGAAGAAGTCCTGAAGCTGGGGAAGAAGAAGGCCAGCTCCCTCCTAGCCTGATGGCTGTCGTCACTACCGTGGAGCGAGTTGAACAGGGTTTCACTGCCATACTGGGCACGTAGGCTAGGGGAGGGAGGAGGGAGGCGGAAGGGAGGGAGGAGAGGAGGGGAAGGAGTGAGAGGAGACAGAGGAGGTGAGAGGAAGGTATGGAGGAAGGGAGAGAAGAGAGAGATGGAGAGGATGGGAAGGGAGAGGTTTAAAGAGGGGAGAGAAAAGGGAGGAGGAGAGAAGAGGGAGGAGGAGAGGGTAGAGGAAGGGAAGGGAAGGAAAATAGGAGGACAGATGGTTACTCTGCTGGTGACCAGTGAGGATAGTTAGGAGAGGAACGTTGCCTTGGGTGTGTCTGTTCTGTTGGAGCAACAATCTGTGTAGATACATGCTATCTTCATTCAGTCAAGTGAATGTCCACACAGCCCTCAAACTAAGCATGTATGTGTTGTACACAGATACATACCACTATTAGAAATTAAAAACCCTCAAATGTTTGTACTGAAAATATGTTACTTTAATATTATGATCATTGAGTATTGTGCCCGTGTCCTGTTCCTGTATAAATACTGTGTTTCTGGATTAGGACTGTGTTTCTGGATTAGGGCCGTGTTTCTGGATTAGGACCGTGTTTCTGGATTAGGGCCGTGTTTCTGGATTAGGACCGTGTTTCTGGATTAGGACCGTGTTTCTGGATTAGGGCCGTGTTTCTGGATTAGGACCGTGTTTCTGGATTAGGACCGTGTTTCTGGATTAGGGCCGTGTTTCTGGATTAGGACCGTGTTTCTGGATTAGGGCCGTGTTTCTGGATTAGGGCCGTGTTTCTGGATTAGGACCGTGTTTCTGGATTAGGACCGTGTTTCTGGATTAGGGCCGTGTTTCTGGATTAGGGCCGTGTTTCTGGATTAGGGCCGTGTTTCTGGGATTAGGGCCGTGTTTCTGGATTAGGGCCGTGTTTCTGGATTAGGGCCGTGTTTCTGGATTAGGGCCGTGTTTCTGGATTAGGGCCGTGTTTCTGGATTAGGACCGTGTTTCTGGATTAGGGCCGTGTTTCTGGATTAGGACCGTGTTTCTGGATTAGGACCGTGTTTCTGGATTAGGGCCGTGTTTCTGGATTAGGGCCGTGTTTCTGGATTAGGACCGTGTTTCTGGATTAGGACCGTGTTTCTGGATTAGGAGTCTGTTTCTGGATTAGGAGTCTGTTTCTGGATTAGGAGTCTGTTTCTGGATTAGGAGTCATATTTTTAACTGTACCTCTCAGGTTTATCCCTCCTGGCTTCCTCTGTGTCTGCTGGACCAATGAACTCCCTCCATGCTGGCACCACATTACCTGACCCCTCCCTCTGAGAGACCACCAGGATGTGAGAGGGGCCACTGGACATGAACTGGATCAGGTCTTCAAAACAGGCCTAGGAACACACAGGTAAGAGTGATGGGCATTCCCAGTATTTTCAGTGAGACAGATCTTTTAGCTCCTTTCACCTAAAAGAGACGTTTGGCTCCCAAAAGACTCTCTGTTCAATTCTGGTAGAAATCTACTGACCTCTCCTACTTAGTTCTGGTAGAAATCTACTGACCTCTCCTACTTAGTTCTGGTAGAAATCTACTGACCTCTCCTACTTTGTTCTGGTAGAAATCTCGTGCTTCAGAGTCGCTCAGCGTTCTCTCCTCGTGGGCTAGGATCTCAAACCCGGCATCCTGAATCTTCATGATAATCTCACTAGTTTTGCCATGAGCCACAGCGTTTGGTTTGATGATGGCCACCGTGTATGATTTACTGTCTGGAACGACAGACAGAGAGTCACTGTAAAACACTGGTTAAAGTTGACGGAAAATTAACACATGACACATGTAAGGTGAATGAGTAGCTACAGTACCAAGCGTATCTTCATCACTTTGATCCTCCTCCTCGTCTTCATCTATCAAACCTTCATCTTTCACCTGAACAACACAGAATAGCAAAGAGTGTATCCTACAGGTCAGTCCTTTTTAAACTCTCAAGCAATCAGCATGTATGAATATTTGAGTGTACCTTGCTGTTTGTAAGTGCATGTGTGTGTTTGTGTGTGTGTGTGTGTGTGTGTGTCGGTTTTGACTCACCACTCTGCGTTCCCCTCCCTCCTCCAGGACAGTCTTCTCTCTGGCCAGTTCCTCCAACACCATCCTCTGGAGGACAGGAGCGTTAGCCCCCCGCAGCACTGAGACCATCTCCCCCCCCTGAGCCAGATACAGAGGTTTGGGTCACCATCCTCTAGAAGATAGGAGCGTAAGCCAGCCCCCCCCCCCCCCCCCCAGAGACATTTCAAGCTGTGGTTGAGTTTATCTTAATCTGCTTCAGACAGAACACTACTTGTATATTTGTATAGACTGTAGCTGAACAGGTCTTGATATGATAAAAATGAATGAATGGTGAAAGTAACACAGAGATGCATCCACCGACACACAGAACATCTACAGACCTGCACAATTCCAGATCAACACTTTTGGGGAAAGAAGTAGAGAGAGAAATAGAGAGAGAAATAGAGAAATAAATAGAGAGAGAGAGAGAGAGAGAGAGAGAGAGAGAGAGACAGAGAGAGAGAGAGAGAGAGAAATAGATAAATAAATAGAGAGAGAGAGAGAGAGAGAGAGGGGGGGGGGAGAGAGAGAGAGAGAGAGAGAGAGAGAGACAGAGAGAAACAGAGAGAGAGAGGGAGAGAGAGAGAGAGAGAGAGAGAGAGAGAGAGAGAGATCAGGACTTACCCCATAGAACAGGAAGGTGGGCTCACACTTCCCCCTGTACCTTTCTAGAGCATCGATACTGTCAGCTTTTGCCTGCAAGAAAAACCAGTTCAATTTAAACAAAAGCCTTTTTTTTATATAATGTTTTCAGAAATGTAATTCTAGATTGAAGGATATTTGTCTGTTGTATTTACTGTGGCAAAATGTAACAAGTCATCTCCCAGTTCATTTTTGATCTTCCTCAGTAAGCTGACAACAGCTCGGCATGGACCACACCATTGCTGGTACACATCTACAACTGAAGGAGACAGAGACACAGGACAGGAAGTAAACGCTATGTCGGCACATCCTGCAGTAAGCAGCATGAACACATGGGGGCAGCAGCATGCAGTGGATGTGAATGATTCATTCCTCTATGAATAAACCGAGTAAGACGTACGTTTTCAATGCAATAATGAAACAAGTCACAACATACAGCCAGAGTGAATCGGCTACACGTAAGTAAGAAAACGTAATATGCAACAAAACACATAATTCTTGCAACAAAACACATAATTCTTACCTGTTAAACCTTTAGTTGCAAGCATCTCATCCCATTGCTCTTGGTTTGCGACAGACGCCTGGAGAAAGTAGTACCAGAACAGCAGTGTTAGCAAACGTTACAGTCTGATCGCACTGCCTTTCACACCCAACTTGGATCTCTGATATAAAAAGGTATGTTTGACCGACTGACCTGCAAGCTGACTTCTTTCTTTTTGCCAGCCATCTTATTAATGTACCATCTGAGAACACGATTCTTTTTAAAACAAAAAATCTCCAAACGTCATTTGCAAGCAAAAACACAAAAAAAGTATTTGGAAGTTGAGTTGAGAGGGGTAACTTCCCAGACTATTGAACGAGTTAACTCTACCAGCTCTAGTGCCACAGCTTGTTTGCCTTCTCGTTGCTGAGCAACGCTCTTCTTCAAGGCATCTATGGACTCGCCACCGAGCGGCGCCACAACCTGCTATCAGAGGATTTTGGTTTGAGTTACAAGATTTAATTTTATAAGAAACAACTATTAATGTTCATTTGAACGACTCTGATATTATGTTTTATTTTGAACCAAATGATATGGACCCTGATTTAACTTTCATTGTTCATTTGTTTATCTTTCATGGAAGATTCTTTGTCCATAAAATGAAGTGGGCGCAGAACAAACCCATCTTCACATTATTTAATATAATTGAAATATTATTTTGAAATGATCAGTAAATGTAAAAACTAAAAAGAAATACACACCATAAAAGTATTTAACAAATAGAAAATGAATCTTGATATGTAAAACCCCTGTCTGTTAGGTTTATGTACTCTTGTTTGTAGATTTATGTTTTTTTGTATTTGTTGTGTTCATAATAAAAATAAAATAAAAATAAAATACAAAATCAATACAACAATCTATTTTAAAAAACCCTGCTATTATCTCTGTGTGTCTCTGCAGCCAATACAATTTAGCTAGTTATCACAGTTCATGGTGGACAATTTCAGTGGAAACTGGTCAGGGAGAGGTTTGGGTTCTATTCGTAATTATATTTTTTGACTGCTAAACCTTGTGCAGTCATTTCCCATACATCTACTGTTATACTAGTCTCTGTTCTGTCAACGTGGGTTGTGCTGCTCAGCACTGACAACTGTGTTGACCTGACAACTGTGTTGACCTGACAGCTGTGTTGACCTGACAGCTGGGTTGACCTGACAACTGTGTTGACCTGACAGCTGTGTTGACCTGACCGCTGTGTTGACCTGACAACTGTGTTGACCTGACAGCTGTGTTGACCTGACAACTGTGTTGACCTGACAACTGTGTTGACCTGACAACTGTGTTGACCTGACAACTGTGTTGACCTGACAACTGTGTTGACCTGACAGCTGTGTTGACCTGACAACTGTGTTGACCTGACAACTGTGTTGACCTGACAACTGTGTTGACCTGACAGCTGTGTTGACCTGACAACTGTGTTGACCTGACAGCTGTGTTGACCTGACAGCTGTGTTGACCTGACAACTGTGTTGACCTGACAACTGTGTTGACCTGACAACTGTGTTGACCTGACAACTGTGTTGACCTGACAGCTGGGTTGACCTGACAACTGGGTTGACCTGACAGCTGTGTTGACCTGACAGCTGTGTTGACCTGACAGCTGGGTTGAACTCTGAACCTGGATCTTTTAAAATTGTTATTTAATATTTATTTTTATAATGAACACAACAAATACAAATATGTAGAAGAGTACATAAACCTAACAGAGTATTACATATCAAGATTAGAATGGATCATGTAACACAGGTGTTTGTTTTGTTGCTTGCAGCTCTGATTGCATGAAGTTGAAACGTGTCAACTGGATGCAAGCGAGTTGCAAGTGGGTGTTTCACGAAGCGACTAAACGTGGGGAGGTGTGTGTGTGTGTTTCACGAAGCGACTAAACGTGGGGAGGTGTGTGTGTGTGTGTGTGTTTCACGAAGCGTCTAAACGTGGGGAGGTGTGTGTGTGTGTTTCACGAAGCGACTAAACGTGGGGAGGTGTGTGTGTGTGTGTGTGTTTCACGAAGCGTCTAAACGTGGGGAGGTGTGTGTGTGTGTTTCACGAAGCGACTAAACGTGGGGAGGTGTGTGTGTGTGTGTGTTTCACGAAGCGACTAAACGTAGGGAGGTGTGTGTGTGTGTTTCACGAAGCGACTAAACGTGGGGAGGTGTGTGTGTGTGTTTCACGAAGCGACTAAACGTAGGGAGGTGTGTGTGTGTGTTTCACGAAGCGACTAAACGTGGGGAGGTGTGTGTGTGTGTGTGTTTCACGAAGCGACTAAACGTGGGGAGGTGTGTGTGTGTGTGTGTTTCACGAAGCGACTAAACGTAGGGAGGTGTGTGTGTGTGTTTCACGAAGCGACTAAACGTGGGGAGGTGTGTGTGTGTGTGTTTCACGAAGCGACTAAACGTAGGGAGGTGTGTGTGTGTGTTTCACGAAGCGACTAAACGTAGGGAGGTGTGTGTGTGTGTTTCACGAAGCGTCTAAACGTGGGGAGGTGTGTGTGTGTGTTTCACGAAGCGACTAAACGTGGGGAGGTGTGTGTGTGTGTGTGTTTCACGAAGCGACTAAACGTGGGGAGGTGTGTGTGTGTGTTTTACGAAGCGACTAAATGTGGGGAGGTGTGTGTGTGTTTCACGAAGCGACTAAACGTAGGGAGGTGTGTGTGTGTTTCACGAAGCGACTAAACGTGGGGAGGTGTGTGTGTGTGTTTCACGAAGCGACTAAACGTGGGGAGGTGTGTGTGTGTTTCACGAAGCGACTAAACGTAGGGAGGTGTGTGTGTGTGTTTCACGAAGCGTCTAAACGTGGGGAGGTGTGTGTGTGTGTTTCACGAAGCGACTAAACGTGGGGAGGTGTGTGTGTGTGTTTCATGAAGCGACTAAACGTGGGGAGGTGTGTGTGTGTGTTTCACGAAGCGACTAAACGTGGGGAGGTGTGTGTGGGTGTTTCACGAAGCGACTAAACGTGGGGAGGTGTGTGTGTGTGTGTGTGTGTGTGTTTCACGAAGCAACTAAACGTACACACAAGTTGCGTCGTATAATGGCAGCCTTAAACCGTTGCCGTACGAAACAATCTGGACCAATTTATATTGCATCTGGGTGGCTACGTGTGTCACCGCCAACAAATTGCCTGCAACGTAATTGCATTGCATCTCAAGACATAGGGCAGTGTTGCCATGTTCTAGGTTTTACATACAAATTGGGATACTTTGAAAACGGATGTCGCTGGTGAACATGTACTGGTTGCAAATTTTGAGGCTATTTCAAAGTTGTTTCTTACAATATATATATATATATATACAGTGCCTTGCGAAAGTATTCGGCCCCCTTGAACTTTGCGACCTTTTGCCACATTTCAGGCTTCAAACATAAAGATATAAAACTGTATTTTTTTGTGAAGAATCAACAACAAGTGGGACACAATCATGAAGTGGAACGACATTTATTGGATATTTCAAACCCCCTTAAGTTAATACTTTGTAGCGCCACCTTTTGCCGCGATTACAGCTGTAAGTCGCTTAAGGTATGTCTCTATCAGTTTTGCACATTGAGAGACTGAAATTTTTTCCCATTCCTCCTTGCAAAACAGCTCGAGCTCAGTGAGGTTGGATGGAGAGCATTTGTGAACAGCAGTTTTCAGTTCTTTCCACACATTCTCGATTGGATTCAGGTCTGGACTTTGACTTGGCCATTCTAACACCTGGATATGTTTATTTTTGAACCATTCCATTGTAGATTTAGCTTTATGTTTTGGATCATTGTCTTGTTGGAAGACAAATCTTCGTCCCAGTCTCAGGTCTTTTGCAGACTCCATCAGGTTTTCTTCCAGAATGGTCCTGTATTTGGCTCCATCCATCTTCCCATCAATTTTAACCATCTTCCCTGTCCCTGCTGAAGAAAAGCAGGCCCAAACCATGATGCTGCCACCACCATGTTTGACAGTGGGGATGGTGTGTTCAGCTGTGTTGCTTTTACGCCAAACATAACGTTTTGCATTGTTGCCAGAAAGTTCAATTTTCATCTGACCAGAGCACCTTCTTCCACATGTTTGGTGTGTCTCCCAGGTGGCTTGTGGCAAACTTTAAACAACACTTTTTATGGATATCTTTAAGAAATGGCTTTCTTCTTGCCACTCTTCCATAAAGGCCAGACTTGTGCAATATACGACTGATTGTTGTCCTATGGACAGAGTCTCCCACCTCAGCTGTAGATCTCTGCAGTTCATCCAGAGTGATCATGGGCCTCTTGGCTGTTTTTCTGATGTCTTCTCCTTGTATGAACTGAAAGTTTAGAGGGACGGCCAGGTCTTGGTAGATTTGCAGTGGTCTGATACTCCTTCCATTTCAATATTATCGCTTGCACAGTGCTCCCTGGTATGTTTAAAGCTTGGGAAATCTTTTTGTATCCAAATCCGGCTTTAAACTTCTTCACAACAGTATCTCGGACCTGCCTGGTGTGTTCCTTGTTCTTCATGATGCTCTCTGCGCTTTTGACGGACCTCTGAGACTATCACAGTGCAGGTGCATTCATACGGAGACTTGATTACACACAGGTGGATTGTATTTATCATCATTAGTCATTTAGGTCAACATTGGATCATTCAGAGATCCTCACTGAACTTCTGGAGAGAGTTTGCTGCACTGAAAGTAAAGGGGCTGAATAATTTTGCACGCCCAATTTTTCAGTTTTTGATTTGTTAAAAAAGTTTGAAATATCCAATAAATGTCGTTCCACTTCATGATTGTGTCCCACTTGTTGTTGATTCTTCACAAAAAAATACAGTTTTATATCTTTATGTTTGAAGCCTGAAATGTGGCAAAAGGTCGCAAAGTTCAAGGGGGCCGAATACTTTCGCAAGGCACTGTACAATAGATTGTATGTACACATACCAAATGTTACTGTCCACTACGCTAGTGTGACTGTAACAAGCCTTACAATAGATCCCCTCTCCCATGCTGAGGAGCATGAACAGCCCCGTGTTCTAGCAGCATATACTGCCTCTCCTACAGAGCTCACATCTCCATAATATTAATCATAGTTTATCATAGCTTATCCCAAACAGAGAGATAATATGTCTTGCTGTTAGCCACGGTTCATTATGTGAAGCTGTAGTTACCATATTAATCACAGTGTTGCTATAGGAACAGACCCTCCATCCATCTGTTTTCTCAGGGAATTAGCATAAAAAATACATCTGTCAGTTTAAGCTAAAGAGATGTTTTTTATCTTGCATATGGGCTGCGTCTCAATCCACCACATCCACACATGGTGGAAGGTGGCAGAGTCATCTAGGCTGATAGGAAACATCAGTATTTAGTCATCTAGGCTGAGAGGTAACATCAGTGTTTAGTAATCTAGGCTGAGAGGTAACATCCGTATTTAGTCATCTAGGCTGATAAGAAACATCAGTATTTAGTCATCTAGGCTGAGAGGGAACATCAGTATTTAGTCATCTAGGCTGAGAGGTAACATCAGTGTTTAGTCATCTAGGCTGATAGGTAACATCAGTATTTAGTCATATAGAGTCATCTAGGCTGAGAGGTAACATCAGTATTTAGTCATCTAGGCTGAGAGGGAACATCAGTATTTAGTCATCTAGGCTGAGAGGTAACATCAGTATTTAGTCATCTAGGCTGATAGGAAACATCAGTATTTAGTCATCTAGGCTGATAGGTAACATCAGTATTTAGTCATATAGAGTCATCTAGGCTGAGAGGTAACATCAGTATTTAGTCATCTAGGCTGAGAGGGAACATCAGTATTTAGTCATCTAGGCTGAGAGGTAACATCAGTATTTAGTCATCTAGGCTGATAGGTAACATCAGTATTTAGTCATATAGAGTCATCTAGGCTGAGAGGTAACATCAGTATTTAGTCATCTAGGCTGATAGGTAACATCAGTGTTTAGTCATCTAGGCTGATAGGAAACATCAGTATTTAGTCATCTAGGCTGATAGGTAACATCAGTGTTTAGTCATATAGAGTCATCTAGGCTGAGATGGAACATCAGTGTTTAGTCATCTAGGCTGAGAGGGAACATCAGTATTTAGTCATCTAGAGTCATCTAGGCTGATAGGTAACATCAGTATTTAGTCATCTAGGCTGAGAGGGAACATCAGTATTTAGTCATCTAGGCTGAGATGGAACATCAGTGTTTAGTCATCTAGGCTGAGAGGTAACATCAGTATTTAGTCATCTAGGCTGAGAGGTAACATCAGTGTTTAGTCATCTAGGCTGAGAGGTAACATCAGTATTTAGTCATCTAGGCTGAGAGGTAACATCAGTATTTAGTCATCTAGAGTAATCTAGGCTGAGAGGTAACATCAGTATTTAGTCATCTAGGCTGAGAGGGAACATCAGTATTTAGTCATCTAGAGTAATCTAGGCTGAGAGGTAACATCAGTATTTAGTCATCTAGGCTGAGAGGTAACATCAGTATTTAGTCATCTAGGCTGAGAGGGAACATCAGTGTTTAGTCATCTAGGCTGAGAGGTAACATCAGTATTTAGTCATCTAGGCTGAGAGGTAACATCAGTGTTTAGTCATCTAGGCTGAGAGGTAACATCAGTGTTTAGTCATCTAGGCTGAGAGGGAACATCAGTATTTAGTCATCTAGGCTGAGAGGGAACATCAGTATTTAGTCATCTAGGCTGATAGGAAACATCAGTATTTAGTCATCTAGGCTGAGAGGGAACATCAGTATTTAGTCATCTAGGCTGAGATGGAACATCAGTATTTAGTCATCTAGGCTGAGAGGTAACATCAGTGTTTAGTCATCTAGGCTGAGAGGTAACATCAGTATTTAGTCATCTAGGCTGAGAGGGAACATCAGTATTTAGTCATCTAGGCTGAGAGGTAACATCAGTGTTTAGTCATCTAGGCTGATAGGTAACATCAGTATTTAGTCATATAGAGTCATCTAGGCTGAGAGGTAACATCAGTATTTAGTCATATAAAGTAATCTAGGCTGATAGGTAACATCAGTATTTAGTCATATAAAGTAATCTAGGCTGATAGGTAACGTCAGTATTTAGTCATATAGAGTCATCTAGGCTGAGAGGTAACATCAGTGTTTAGTCATCTAGGCTGAGAGGGAACATCAGTATTTAGTCATCTAGGCTGATAGGAAACATCAGTATTTAGTCATCTAGGCTGAGAGGGAACATCAGTATTTAGTCATCTAGGCTGAGATGGAACATCAGTGTAGTCATCTAGGCTGAGAGGTAACATCAGTATTTAGTCATATAAAGTCATCTAGGCTGATAGGTAACATCAGTATTTAGTCATATAGAGTCATCTAGGCTGAGAGGTAACATCAGTATTTAGTCATCTAGGCTGATAGGTAACATCAGTATTTAGTCATCTAGAGTCATCTAGGCTGAGAGGTAACATCAGTGTTTAGTCATCTAGGCTGAGAGGGAACATCAGTATTTAGTCATCTAGGCTGAGAGGGAACATCAGTGTTTAGTCATCTAGGCTGAGAGGGAACATCAGTATTTAGTCATCTAGGCTGAGAGGTAACATCAGTATTTAGTCATCTAGGCTGAGAGGTAACATCAGTATTTAGTCATATAGAGTCATCTAGGCTGAGAGGTAACATCAGTATTTAGTCATCTAGGCTGAGAGGTAACATCAGTGTTTAGTCATCTAGGCTGAGAGGTAACATCAGTATTTAGTCATCTAGGCTGAGAGGTAACATCAGTGTTTAGTCATCTAGGCTGAGAGGTAACATCAGTGTTTAGTCATCTAGGCTGAGAGGGAACATCAGTATTTAGTCATCTAGGCTGAGAGGGAACATCAGTATTTAGTCATATAGAGTCATCTAGGCTGAGAGGTAACATCAGTATTTAGTCATATAAAGTAATCTAGGCTGATAGGTAACATCAGTATTTAGTCATATAAAGTCATCTAGGCTGATAGGTAACATCAGTATTTAGTCATATAGAGTCATCTAGGCTGAGAGGTAACATCAGTATTTAGTCATATAAAGTAATCTAGGCTGATAGGTAACATCAGTATTTAGTCATATAAAGTCATCTAGGCTGATAGGTAACATCAGTATTTAGTCATATAGAGTCATCTAGGCTGAGAGGTAACATCAGTGTTTAGTCATCTAGGCTGAGAGGGAACATCAGTATTTAGTCATCTAGGCTGATAGGAAACATCAGTATTTAGTCATCTAGGCTGAGAGGGAACATCAGTATTTAGTCATCTAGGCTGAGAGGTAACATCAGTATTTAGTCATCTAGGCTGAGAGGTAACATCAGTATTTAGTCATCTAGGCTGAGAGGGAACATCAGTATTTAGTCATCTAGGCTGAGATGGAACATCAGTGTAGTCATCTAGGCTGAGAGGTAACATCAGTATTTAGTCATATAAAGTCATCTAGGCTGATAGGTAACATCAGTATTTAGTCATATAGAGTCATCTAGGCTGAGAGGTAACATCAGTATTTAGTCATCTAGGCTGATAGGTAACATCAGTATTTAGTCATCTAGAGTCATCTAGGCTGAGAGGTAACATCAGTGTTTAGTCATCTAGGCTGAGAGGGAACATCAATATTTAGTCATCTAGGCTGAGAGGGAACATCAGTGTTTAGTCATCTAGGCTGAGGGGGAACATCAGTATTTAGTCATCTAGGCTGAGAGGTAACATCAGTATTTAGTCATCTAGGCTGAGAGGTAACATCAGTATTTAGTCATATAGAGTCATCTAGGCTGAGAGGTAACATCAGTATTTAGTAATCTAGGCTGAGAGGTAACATCAGTGTTTAGTCATCTAGGCTGAGAGGGAACATCAGTATTTAGTCATCTAGGCTGAGAGGTAACATCAGTGTTTAGTCATCTAGGCTGAGAGGGAACATCAGTATTTAGTCATCTAGGCTGAGAGGTAACATCAGTGTTTAGTCATCTAGGCTGAGAGGTAACATCAGTATTTAGTCATCTAGGCTGAGAGGGAACATCAGTATTTAGTCATCTAGGCTGATAGGTAACATCAGTATTTAGTCATCTAGAGTCATCTAGGCTGAGAGGTAACATCAGTATTTAGTCATCTAGGCTGAGAGGTAACATCAGTGTTTAGTCATCTAGGCTGAGATGGAACATCAGTATTTAGTCATCTAGGCTGAGAGGTAACATCAGTATTTAGTCATCTAGAGTCATCTAGGCTGAGATGGAACATCAGTATTTAGTCATCTAGGCTGAGAGGTAACATCAGTATTTAGTCATCTAGAGTCATCTAGGCTGAGAGGGAACATCAGTATTTAGTCATCTAGGCTGAGAGGTAACATCAGTATTTAGTCATCTAGAGTCATCTAGGCTGAGATGGAACATCAGTATTTAGTCATCTAGGCTGAGAGGGTACATCAGTATTTAGTCATCTAGGCTGAGAGGGAACATCAGTATTTAGTCATCTAGGCTGAGAGGTAACATCAGTGTTTAGTCATCTAGGCTGAGAGGTAACATCAGTATTTAGTCATCTAGGCTGAGAGGTAACATCAGTGTTTAGTCATCTAGGCTGAGAGGTAACATCAGTATTTAGTCATCTAGGCTGAGAGGTAACATCAGTGTTTAGTCATCTAGGCTGAGAGGTAACATCAGTATTTAGTCATCTAGGCTGAGATGGAACATCAGTATTTAGTCATCTAGGCTGAGAGGGAACATCAGTATTTAGTCATCTAGGCTGATAGGTAACATCAGTATTTAGTCATCTAGGCTGAGAGGTAACATCAGTATTTAGTCATCTAGAGTAATCTAGGCTGAGAGGTAACATCAGTATTTAGTCATCTAGGCTGAGATGGAACATCAGTATTTAGTCATCTAGGCTGAGAGGTAACATCAGTGTTTAGTCATCTAGGCTGAGAGGGAACATCAGTATTTAGTCATCTAGGCTGATAGGTAACATCAGTATTTAGTCATATAGAGTCATCTAGGCTGATAGGTAACATCAGTATTTAGTCATATAAAGTCATCTAGGCTGATAGGTAACATCAGTATTTAGTCATATAAAGTCATCTAGGCTGAGAGGTAACATCAGTATTTAGTCATCTAGGCTGAGAGGTAACATCAGTGTTTAGTCATCTAGGCTGAGAGGTAACATCAGTATTTAGTCATCTAGGCTGAGATGGAACATCAGTATTTAGTCATCTAGGCTGAGAGGGAACATCAGTATTTAGTCATCTAGGCTGATAGGTAACATCAGTATTTAGTCATCTAGGCTGAGAGGTAACATCAGTATTTAGTCATATAGAGTCATCTAGGCTGAGAGGTAACATCAGTATTTAGTCATCTAGGCTGAGAGGTAACATCAGTATTTAGTCATATAGAGTAATCTAGGCTGAGAGGTAACATCAGTATTTAGTCATCTAGGCTGAGAGGTAACATCAGTATTTAGTCATCTAGAGTCATCTAGGCTGAGAGGTAACATCAGTATTTAGTCATCTAGGCTGAGATGGAACATCAGTATTTAGTCATCTAGGCTGAGAGGTAACATCAGTGTTTAGTCATCTAGGCTGAGAGGGAACATCAGTATTTAGTCATCTAGGCTGATAGGTAACATCAGTATTTAGTCATATAGAGTCATCTAGGCTGATAGGTAACATCAGTATTTAGTCATATAAAGTCATCTAGGCTGATAGGTAACATCAGTATTTAGTCATATAAAGTCATCTAGGCTGAGAGGGAACATCAGTATTTAGTCATATAAAGTCATCTAGGCTGATAGGTAACATCAGTATTTAGTCATATAAAGTCATCTAGGCTGAGAGGTAACATCAGTGTTTAGTCATCTAGGCTGATAGATAACATCAGCGTTTAGTCATATAGAGTCATCTAGGCTGAGAGGGAACGTCAGTATTTAGTCATATAAAGTCATCTAGGCTGATAGGTAACATCAGTATTTAGTCATATTGAGTCATATAGGCTGCGAGGGAACGTCAGTATTTAGTCATATAAAGTCATCTAGGCTGATAGGTAACATCAGTATTTAGTCATATTGAGTCATATAGGCTGAGAGGGAACGTCAGTATTTAGTCATATTGATTCAAATGTTGTTATATGCTTAGGAGAAACTGTTGTGAATTATGAGGTTTAATAATCCTCTTGTATTATATGGGTCCTCTTACTATATGTTTTAACAGGCTTCATTGTCTAGCCTACACGTTAATTACTTATCTGTTTTCCCCCATTTTACATTTAGTCTTATTCTATGATTGTGTATCCAGCAGCATAAATCACACTACCGTAGATCCTCTCATAAACCTATACTAAATAAAATAACATGATTTCTTGATATAGATTATCTATAGACACTGTCTGTAGATTATCTATAAATACACTATATATACAAAAGTATGTGGACACCCCTTCAAATGAGTAGATGCGGCTATTTCAGCCACACCCATTGCTGACAGGTGTATAAAATCAAGCACACAGCCATGCAATCTCCATAGACAAACATTAGCAGTAGAATGGCCTTACTGAAGAGGTGAGTGACATTCAACGTGGCAGCATCCTATGATATCACATTTCCAACAACTCAGCTCATCAAATGTCTGGTCTGGGGCTGTTTTTCATGGTTCGGGCTAGGCCCCTTAGTTCCATTGAAAGGAAATCGTAACACTACAGCATACAATTACATTCTGGACTATTTTGTTCTTTTAACTTTGTGGCAAAATTTTGGGGAAGGTCCTTTGCTTTTTCAGCATTATAATGCCCCCGTGCATAAAGTGAGTTCCATACAGAAATGGTTTGGTTAGTGTAGAAGAACTTGACTGGTCTGCACAGAGCTTGGTTTCCAAGATGGCGTAGCAGTCGGATGTGTGTTTTTGTCTTGTCCCTTTCCTGTCCCGTGGAAACATTGTTTTTTCCTTGTTTTTTCCTTGTTTTTTGTTTGTTTGTTTCTTTCATATATATTTATATATCCCTTTCCATCTACGGACTGAATATACTCTCATGCAACCCGCCTCAATTCTTTGTCCACTATACCTAGTTTGCCAATTGTCTGGTTAAACACACGGAGCCCTGCGGAACCGTCTTCTGAACCGGAACCCCAACAGAAGCGAGCCAGCTAACTAGCTACTAGCTAGTAGTCAGCTAGCCACTGCTAGTGGTCATCAGCTACCTCTAGCCCGGACAACTCTCGCCAGTCTGCACAGCGCGACTCAAACCAGAGCAAATCAGACTTATTTTTCTCCATATCTCCGGATTCCTACCACACGGAGCCCTGTGATTCGTCTGCCACAACAGACTTTCGTCCGTCATGACGTCTCTCCAAGGCCTTTCTGCTAACTTGCTAGCCCTGGCCCGCTAGCTGCCTGAAGCCACTCACTGGACTCCTTTGATTCACTCGGCTACGCATGCCTCTCGCTAACGTCAATATGCCTTGTCCATTGCTGTTTTGGTTAGTATTTATTGCCTTATTTCACTGTAGAGCCTCTAGCCCTGCTCAACATGCCTTATTTAACACTTTAGTTCCACCTACCACACAAACGATGACATCACCTGGTTTAAATGATGTTCCTAGTGACGATATCTCTTTCATCGTCACTCTATGCACAGGTTTACACTGTATTCACATCCTACCATACCTTTGTCTGTACATTATGCCTTGAATCTATTCTACCGTGCCCAGAAACCTGCTCCTTTAACTCTCTGTTCTGAACGTACTAGACAACCTTTTTTAGACGACCCTCTTTTAGCCTTTAGCCGTACCCTTATCCTACCATCTAAGCTTGATGCCCTCAATCTCACACAAATTATCAATGAAACCACCAGGTACAACCCCAAATCCGTAAACATGGGCACCCTCATAGATATCATCCTAACCTATCATCCCATCCTAACCTAACCATCCTGACACTGTAAAGTCCATGGAGAATAACAGCACCTCCTCCCAGCTGCCCACTGCACTGAGGCTAGGAAACACTGTCACCACCGATAAATCTAAGATAATCGAGAATTTCAATAAGCATTTTTCTACGGCTGGCCATGCTTTCCACCTGGCTACCCCTACTCCGGCCAACAGCTCTGCACCCCCCACAGCAACTTGACCAAGCCTCCCCCACTTCTCCCACAACATCCTGATGATGATGTCTGCTTAAAACAACAATCTTACTCTTATTGACCTCTGAACATGACCCTGAGATGACCCAGCACAAACTTAATTTATTGACCTCTGAACATGACCCTGCGTTTCCTGTACATCTGCACCACACAGTTCTGGGGAAGCAACATCTGCACTTCTGCAGGCACCAAACCCTGCTGTTGGTTTGGCCACCAGCTCAGACCAGGCTGTTTCCTGCTGATACTGTCTCTCTCTCTCTCTCTCTCTCTCTCTCTCTCTCTCTCTCTCTCTCTCTCTGTCTCTCTCTGTCTCTCTCTGTCTCTCTCTGTCTCTCTCTCTCTCTCTCTCTCTCTCTCTCTCTCTCTCTCTCTCTCTCTCTCTGTCTCTGTCTCTGTCTCTGTCTCTGTCTCTCTCTGTCTCTGCAGTTTACAGGAAATCTCAACCATAATAGATGTGACTGCGAGTGTATGAGTGAGGCTGTTGAAACACATGTGGGATCGCAGCTCTTCCAGATTATGATTTGTTGTCATTTTGTTTATATATATCAATGGTCACAATCCGATTTCAGATGAACAGAATGAAAGGATCAACAGATTTGATGTAATTCGTCATCTAATTCAATTAATCTCATTTAAAACAATGTCTGTACACAACAAAATGAAATTGAATTGATGAATGCAACAGGGGTTCTAGAGTAGTGTGTTGATGGAACATTTCCAGATGGAACATGCTAAAGTAGCTAAAAAGTTGCTAATAGCTACAATGCTAAAGTAAGGAGATTCAAACTCGCAATCATCAACCTTTCGGGTTTTTTCTTTAAGTAACCATCTGTTTTATGTAACCATACCAAACATAACATATACTAAATGGAGTGTCTCAGATTTACGTACAGTATAAGACAAAATGCTCTGAGACCAAGTTGAGTAGAGTATTCCCCAACAGGGGTTCTAGGGTAGTGTGTTGATGAAACATTTAGAGTGTTCCCGTGTTCCTCCCTGCTTCATTACTATTGGCCCAGCTGCTCTGACTTATGATGAATGTTGTTTTAATTGGTTGGTGACTGGGGGCCTGATTGCCTGCAGTCTGGCTGTGAGGAGATATATTTCATGACTGTTTGGTTACTGCAGGTCTGTGCTGCTTCGTGGGGCTTTCCCAATATATTACTCACTGACCGTATGGAGTAAAGATGGAGTACTCAGCCTGTCCCTCATACTGTCACCATGACAACCCAATATATTACACACTGACTGTATGGAGTAAAGATGGAGTACTCAGCCTGTCCCTCATACTGTCACCGTGACAACCCAATATATTACACACTGACCGTATGGAGTAAAGATGGAGTACTCAGCCTGTCCCTCATACTGTCACCATGACAACCCAATATATTACTCGCTGACTGTATGTAGTAAAGATGGAGTACTCAGCCTGTCCCTCATACTGTCACCGTGACAACCCAATATATTACACACTGACCGTATGGAGTAAAGATGGAGTACTCAGCCTGTCCCTCATACTGTCACCATGACAACCCAATATATTACTCGCTGACTGTATGTAGTAAAGATGGAGTACTCAGCCTGTCCCTCATACTGTCACCATGACAACCCAATATATTACACACTGACTGTATGGAGTAAAGATGGAGTACTCAGCCTGTCCCTCATACTGTCACCGTGACAACCCAATATATTACACACTGACTGTATGGAGTAAAGATGGAGTACTCAGCCTGTCCCTCATACTGTCACCATGACTACTCTATCCTTCTGCCATACAGTACCTCAGTGAAGATGAGAATTATTATGGTGTTAAAATCTGATCCAAAAGTCGAACGAGCACTGAGTCGAGAGAGAAGAAGATGGTCAAGCGAGAAGAGGACGTGTCCAGCGAGTGGTGTAAAGTTGATCTAGAGTTTTTTTGCCTCTAGTTAGAAATTAGGTGAGAAGGATTTCAGTTTTCCTGCATTATAATCACTGGCCACTAAGAGTGGCGCCTCTGAATGAGCATGTTCTTGTTTGCTTATACAACTCGTTGAGTGCAGTCTTTGTGTCGGCATCTGTGGTTGTAAATAGACAGCTACGAAAAATATAGATGAAAACTCTCTTGGTAACAGTATGGTCTACAGCTTATCAGTTCTTCAGGTCCCATTGATAGGATAGTCTCGAACGGAGCTCATGTAGTTTGTTCTCCAGTGAGAACCATGGGTATAATCGGTTTATGTACTCGCCAACGTAGTTTCGTCAGGCTGCCCAAATCTCTTAAGCCGCATTTTAGTGATCACTGTTTAATGTCCAGAAGCCCTTTTCAGTCATAGGAAATTATGGCGGAAAACATTATGTATAAACATTAATGTACATTCTCTGATTGGTGGAGTTATCTCATGGGACTAGCCAGTAAAGGGTTAACCTGACAGCTAAATGCATGGGTAGCACCTGCTGAGAGTTGATGATTTCAAGGATCTCTCAAACTGAGTTAGTTCATTAGTGAAAGCAGCGGTTATGGGCATTGTGTCTGTAGCTCACCAGTAGTCACGCACGCTCACACATTCTCCCTAACAGCTAATTCCCTCTCCCTAAACCCTGACTTCATTATTATCTCAAAGCTGTATATGAGGATGTGTCCCAAATGGCAGCCTATTCCCTATGTAGTGCACTACTTTAGACCAGGGCCCTATTCCCTATGTAGTGCACTACTTTAGACCAGAGCCCTATTTCCTATGTAGTGCACTACTTTAGACCAGAGCCCTATTCCCTATGTAGTGCACTACTTTTGGCCAAGGCCCTATTCCCTATGTAGTGCACTACTTTTGGCCAAGGCCCTATTACCTATGTAGTGCACTACATTAGACCTGGGCCCTATTCCCTATGTAGTGCACTACTTTAGACCAGGGCCCTATTCCCTATGTAGTGCACTACTTTAGACCAGAGCCTTATTCTCTATGTTGTGCACTACTTTAGACCAGAGCCCTATTCCCTATGTAGAGCACTACTTTAGACCAGGGCCCTAATCCCTATGTAGTGCACTACTTTAGACTAGAGCCCTATTCCCTGTGTAGTGCACTACTTTTGGCCAAGAACCTATTCCCTATGTAGTGCACTACTTTAGACCAGGGCCCTATTCCCTGTGTAGTGCACTACTTTAGACCAGGGCCCTATTCCCTATGTAGTGCACTACTTTAGACCAGAGCCCTATTCCCTGTGTAGTGCACTACTTTAGACCAGAGCCCAATTCCCTATGTAGTGCACTACTTTAGACCAGAGCCCTATTCCCTGTGGAATAGTCAATGTGGAGACTATATACAGGGTATTATGTTACAGAGTCAATGTGGAGACTATATACAGGGGGTACCGGTACAGAGTCAATGTGGAGACTATATACAGGGTATTACGGTACAGAGTCAATGTGGAGACTATATACAGGGTATTACTGTACAGAGTCAATGTGGAGACTATATACAGGGTATTACGGTACAGAGTCAATGTGGAGACTATATACAGGGGGGTGCCGGTACAGAGTCAATGTGGAGGCTATATACAGGGGGTACCGGTACAGAGTCAATGTGGAGGCTATATACAGGGGGTACCGGTACAGAGTAAATGTGGAGACTATATACGCGTGTCAATGTTTGGGGGCACCGGTTAGTCGAGGTAATATGTACATGCAGGTAAAGTGACTATACATAGATAATAAACAAAGAGTGGCAGCAGTGTTTGTACCCCATTTTGTGCTGCTACCATGTTATTGTCATGTTGTGTTGCTACCATGTTTTGGTCGTGTTGTGCTGCTACCATGTTGTTGTCATGTTGTGGTGCTACCATGTTGTTGTCATGTTGTGTTGCTACCATGTTGTTGTCATGTTGTGCTGCTACCATGTTGTTGTCATGTTGTGGTGCTACCATGTTGTTGTCATGTTGTGTTGCTACCATGTTGTTGTCGTGTTGTGTTGCTACCATGTTGTTGTCGTGTTGTGTTGCTACCATGTTGTCATGTTGTGTTGCTACCATGTTGTTGTCGTGTTGTGTTGCTACCATGTTGTTGTCGTGTTGTGGTGCTACCATGTTGTTGTCATGTTGTGTTGCTACCATGTTGTTGTCGTGTTGTGTTGCTACCATGTTGTTGTCGTGTTGTGTTGCTACCATGTTGTTGTCGTGTCGTGTTGTGTTGCTACCATGTTGTCATGTTGTGTTGCTACCATGTTGTTGTCGTGTTGTGTTGCTACCATGTTGTTGTCATGTTGTGTTGCTACCATGTTGTTGTCATGTTGTGTTGCTACCATGTTGTTGTCGTGTTGTGTTGCTACCATGCTGTTGTCGTGTCGTGTTGTGTTGCTACCATGTTTTCATGTTGTGTTGCTACCATGTTGTTGTCGTGTTGTGTTGCTACCATGTTGTTGTCATGTTGTGTTGCTACCATGTTGTCATGTTGTGTTGCTACCATGTTGTTGTCGTGTTGTGTTGCTACCATGTTGTCATGTTGTGTTGCTACCATGTTGTTGTCGTGTTGTGTTGCTACCATGTTGTCATGTTATGTTGCTACCATGTTGTTGTCGTGTTGTGTTTCTACCATGTTGTTGTCGTGTTGTGTTGCTACCATGTTGTTGGCATGTTGTGTTGCTACCATGTTGTTGTCGTGTTGTGTTGCTACCATGTTGTTGGCATGTTGTGCTGCTACCATGTTGTTGTCGTGTTGTGTTGCTACCATGTTGTTGGCATGTTGTGTTGCTACCATGTTGTTGTCGTGTTGTGTTGCTACCATGTTGTTGGCATGTTGTGCTGCTACCATGTTGTTGTCGTGTTGTGTTGCTACCATGCTGTGTTTTCATGTGTTGCCGCCATGCAATGTTGTTGTCTTTGATCTCTCTTTATGTTGTGTTTAGGTGTCAGTGTCACGTCCTGACCTTAGTTCCTTTTTTATGTCTCTGTTTTAGTTTGGTCAGGGAGTGAGCTGTCGATCGTTGTCTCTGATTGAGAACCATACTTAGGCAGCCTGTTTTCCCACTATGGGTTGTGGGTAGTTGTTTTCTGTGTTTTACCATACAGAACTGTTTCGGGTTTCATTTATTTCTCTTGTTCTTTTGTATTCAGTGTTCAGTTATATTTTCATTAAAATATGGACACTTACCACGCTGCGCATTGGTCCGATCTTTCCTACTCCTCCTCAGAAGAGGAGGAAAACCGTTACAGCCCCCATCCCCCGTCTCCGCAGGAGGCCCTTTGCCTTTTGGTAGGCCGTCATTGTAAATAATAATTAGTTCTTAACTGACTTAAATGAAGGTTACATGTTATAAAAAACAGGCGTAAAGGCCTGTAGTTGTTGAAGCCAATTACAACAATGTCAACTGTCACTCCAAACATATTGAGCAAACAGTTTTCTTTCCCGCTGTTTCCATGACTCGTTACTGTAGCCTGTGTTATTTAATAAACTATTAATCCACAACGGACTAGGAAGAGAATATCCCGTGCTGGAGAACATGGTATGCAGTATCAAGTCATGGAACGCCTTGACTGGCCAGTGAGTGGCCAAGCCCTCCTCACACCTACAGAAAGTGACTTTTTCCAAATGTGCCTGAATTTTAATGGATTCATGATGCACTCTTTCCTGGTTGCTAAAATACTAATCATTTGCCTAAGCATTTGAGTTAGTAACAAAACTAGCAAAATATAGTGTAGAGAATCATTGTACCGTTTAAACCGTTGTGAAATATCTTTTCCATAACTCCACGCATACAATTATCTGTAAGGTCCCTCAATTTCAAACACAGATTCAACCACAAAGACCAGGGAGGATTTCCAAGGCCTCACAAAGAAGGGAACCTATTGGTAGATGGCTAAAAAATAAAAAGCAGACCTTGAATATCCCTTTGAGCATGGTGCAGCTTTAATTACATTTCGGATGGTGTATATCTACACCCAGTCACTACAAAGACACAGGCGTCCTTCCTAACTCAGTTGAAGGAGAGGAATGAAACCGCTCAGGATTTTCGCCTTGAGGCCAATGGTGACTTTAAAACAGTTACAGAGTTTAATGGCTGTGATGGGAGGAAACTGAGGATGGATCAACAACATGGTAGTTACTCCACAATCCCAACCTAACTGACAGAGTGAAAAGAAGGAAGCCTGTACAGAATAAAACATATTCCAAAACATGCCTCCTGTTTGCAACAAAGCACCAAAGTAATACTGCAAACAATGTGGCAAAGTAATGAACTTTTTCTCCTGAATACAGAGTGGTATGTTTGGGGCAAATACAACACAACACATTACTGAGTACCACTCTCCAACACAACACATTACTGAGTACCACTCTCCAACACAACACATTACTGAGTACCACTCTCCAACACAACACATTACTGAGTACCACTCTCCAACACAACACATTACTGAATACCACTCTCCAACACAACACATTACTGAGTACCACTCTCCAATACAACACATTACTGAGTACCATTCTCCAACACAACACATTACTGAGTACCACTCTCCAACACAACACATTACTGAGTACCACTCTCCAACACAACACATTACTGAGTACCACTCTCCAACACAACACATTACTGAGTACCACTCTCCAACACAACACATTACTGAGTACCACTCTCCAATACAACACATTACTGAGTACCACTCTCCAACACAACACATTACTGAGTACCATTCTCCAATACAACACATTACTGAGTACCACTCTCCAATACAACACATTACTGAGTACCATTCTCCAATACAACACATTACTGAGTACCACTCTCCAATACAACACATTACTGAGTACCACTCTCCAATACAACACATTACTGAGTACCACTCTCCAATACAACACATTACTGAGTACCACTCTCCAATACAACACATTACTGAGTACCACTCTCCAATACAACACATTACTGAGTACCACTCTCCAACACAACACATTACTGAGTACCACTCTCCAATACAACACATTACTGACTTGTTTCAGGATGTGATTTTTCTCCTGAATACAAAGTGGTATGTTTGGGGCAAATACAACACAACACATTACTGAGTAGCACTCTTCATATTTTCAAGCATAACCTTTTAGAAAATAAAGTCAAGCACAAGAGACAACCAGTTATAAGCCAATCTGCTAATGTCACGCCCTGACCTTAGTTATCTTAGTTTTCTTTATTATTTTGGTTAGGTCAGGGTGTGACGAGGGTAGTTTGTTTAGTTTTGGTAGTCTAGGGGTTTTGGTAGTCTAGGTGTTTTTATGTCTGTAGTTGCCTAGATTGATTCTCAATCGGAGGCAGCTGTTTATCATTGTCTCTGATTGGGGACCTTATTTAGGTAGCCATATTCCTTGGGTAGTTTGTGGGTTCTCATTCCATGTTTAGTTGCCTGTATGCACTAGCCATATTAGCTTCACGGTTAGTTTTGTTAGTTTTGTTAGTTTTGCTAGGTGTTCGGTGTTCGGTGTTCGGTGTTCGGTCCTTCAATAAAGAAGTATGTACGCTTACCACGCTGCCCTTGGTCTCCTCCTTACCACGCTGCCCTTGGTCTCCTCCTTACCAAGCTGCCCTTGGTCTCCTCCTTACCACGCTGCCCTTGGTCTCCTCCATACCAAGCTGCCCTTGGTCTCCTCCTTACCACGCTGCCCTTGGTCTCCTCCATACCAAGCTGCCCTTGGTCTCCTCCTTACCACGCTGCCCTTGGTCTCCTCCTTACCACACTGCCCTTGGTCTCCTCCTTACCACGCTGCCCTTGGTCTCCTCCTTACCACGCTGCCCTTGGTCTCCTCCTTACCACACTGCCCTTGGTCTCCTCCTGACAACACTGCCCTTGGTCTCCTCCTTACCACGCTGCCCTTGGTCTCCTCCTTACCACGCTGCCCTTAGTCTCCTCCTTACCACGCTGCCCTTGGTCTCCTCCTTACCAAGCTGCCCTTGGTCTCCTCCTTACCACGCTGCCCTTGGTCTCCTCCTTACCACGCTGCCCTTGGTCTCCTCCTTACCACGCTGCCCTTGGTCTCCTCCTTACCACACTGCCCTTGGTCTCCTCCTTACAACACTGCCCTTGGTCTCCTCCTTACAACGCTGCCCTTGGTCTCCTCCTTACCACGCTGCCCTTGGTCTCCTCCTTACCACGCTGCCCTTGGTCTCCTCCTTACCACGCTGCCCTTGGTCTCCTCCTTACCACGCCTGCCCTTGGTCTCCTCCTTACCACGCCTGCCCCTTGGTCTCCTCCTTACCACGCTGCCCTTGGTCTCCTCCTTACCACGCCTGCCCTTGGTCTCCTCCTTACCACGCCTGCCCCTTGGTCTCCTCCTTACCACGCTGCCCTTGGTCTCCTCCTTACCACGCTGCCCTTGGTCTCCTCCTTACCACGCTGCCCTTGGTCTCCTCCTTACCACGCTGCCCTTGGTCTCCTCCTTACCACGCTGCCCTTGGTCTCCTCCTTACCATGCTGCCCTTGGTCTCCTCCTTACCACGCTGCCCTTGGTCTCCTCCTTGCCATGCTGCCCTTGGTCTCATCCTTACCACGCTGCCCTTGGTCTCCTCCATACCACGCTGCCCTTAGTCTCCTCCTTACCACGCTGCTCTTGGTCTCCTCCTTACCACGCCTGCCCCATGGTCTCCTCCTTACCACGCTGCCCTTAGTCTCCTCCTTACCACGCTGCCCTTGGTCTCCTCCTTACCACGCTGCTCTTGGTCTCCTCCTAACCACGCTGCCCTTGGTCTCCTCCTAACCACGCTGCCCTTGGTCTCCTCCTTACAACGCTGCCCTTGGTCTCCTCCATATGACGACAGCTAACAGATGTCACATAAGACAACACAGAAAAACATTTGGAAAACAATGTTAATCTTACCAACAATCAACAATCAAATGGATTTATAAAATCCTTTTACATGAGCAGATGGCCTCCAGTCTTCTTATGCCGAGGGTCTCCTTGCCAATAGGTCAAAAGAGGCAAGTAGAATGGCTAAGTATAACAATAAAACAATATGAACAGCAATCTTTTAGATGTAGTAGAAACCTATGTAGATGGTGCCAGCCTAAGGAAAGTGAAACTTCTAGATGGTGCCAGCGTAAGGAAAGTGAAACTTCTAGATGGTGCCAGCGTAAGGAAAGTGAAACTTCTAGATGGTGCCAGCGTAAGGAAAGTGAAACTTCTAGATGGTGCCAGCGTAAGGAAAGTGAAACTTCTAGATGGTGCCAGCGTAAGGAAAGTGAAACTTCTAGATGGTGCCAGCGTAAGGAAAGTGAAACTTCTAGATGGTGCCAGCGTAAGGAAAGTGAAACTTCTAGATGGTGCCAGCGTAAGGAAAGTGAAACTTCTAGATGGTGCCAGCGTAAGGAAAGTGAAACTTCTAGATGGTGCCAGCGTAAGGAAAGTGAAACTTCTAGATGGTGCCAGCCTAAGGAAAGTGAAACTTCTAGATGGTGCCAGCCTAAGGAAAGTGAAACTTCTAGATGGTGCCAGCGTAAGGAAAGTGAAACTTCTAGATGGTGCCAGCCTAAGGAAAGTGAAACTTCTAGATGGTGCCAGCCTAAGGAAAGTGAAACTTCTAGATGGTGCCAGCCTAAGGAAAGTGAAACTTCTAGATGGTGCCAGCGTAAGGACAGTGAAACTTCTAGATGGTGCCAGCGTAAGGGCTATGAAAGACAGGATGACCAAGGATGGAAGATGGTTACATTCAGGATTGTCCACAGTAGCTAGATAACAAATCCAACTCCTTCCTGTCTTGTCTTCTTCTGCGGTCTTGAAAAGCCAGTGTAGTCTGTGACTACTTATTTACTACCAACATCAAGTCATAAAATCTCTACTGGAAACACTACTGTTGTCGTACTGAACACTATAAAACTCTACCTGATTACTACAGGAAACACTACTGTTTTCCAACTGAACACTATAAAACTCTACCTGATTACTACAGGAAACACTACTGTTTTCCAACTGAACACTATAAAACTCTACCTGAATACTACAGGAAACACTACTGTTTTCATACTGAACACTATAAAACTCTACCTGATTACTACAGGAAACACTACTGTTTTCTGACTGAACACTATAAAACTCTACCTGATTACTACAGGAAACACTACTGTTTTCTGACTGAACACTATAAAACTCTACCTGATTACTACAGGAAACACTACTGTTGTCGTACTGAACACTATAAAACTCTACCTGAGTAGTGCGTAAACTACACATTCACTACAAGTCTCTACATAGTCACGTCTGTACAAATAGGTTTTGGGTAGTAATTCAGTAGTATTTTTTCATGAGGGACCCCCGGAACTTTAGTGCTACCGACAGCCCTTAGATTTACCATTGTGTTAGATTTGTTAAATGACAGCCCTTAGATTTACCATTGTGTTAGATGTGTTAAATGACCACCCTTAGATTTACCATTGTGTTAGATGTTTTAAATGACAGCCCTTAGATTTTCCATTGTGTTAGATGTGTTAAATGACAGCCCTTAGATTTACCATTGTGTTAGATGTGTTAAATGACAGCCCTGTGTGTCTTGCCAGGACAGCTTTATATAACGTGCACAGGGATTGTTCTGACTGTCTGGTTACGGTCCTAGCTCCTTCCCAACTGTTTGTTCTGACTGGTTCGCTGGCTAACAGGCTGATGGTTTTATGTGTCTCCTCCCCTTAGCAATGGCACGGATTAAATACTTAACTTTATTCATTTTGTCTCTCCGCTGGCATTACAAATTCATCCATTCTGCTGTTGTGTTAAAAGCATATTACGCAACACTCTAAAAATATCACTCTCAGGGCCCGCTTGTCCTCAGGGCCCGCTTGTCCCCTGGGCCCGCTTGTCCCCTGGGCCCGCTTGTCCCCTGGGCCCGCTTGTCCCCTGGGCCCGCTTCTCCCCTGGGCCCGCTTGTCCTCTGGGCCCGCTTGTCCTCTGCTGCCTTTTACAGGTCTGGTCTTTAGAGTCTGTCTATCTACTGTCTCTATGTGCCTCTCAGTAGCTGGTCAGTCTTAGACTGGCTGATAATATGAGTGATAGAGACCTCTACTCAACTCCAAGAACACCTCAACTCAATTATAATATATACACCACAAAGTATACAGATGTTGCATTAATAGTAATCTGTTCATCTGTATGAAAAAGGACATGAATCCTCTCTTGTTATAGTTACTAAAAGTAACTCTATATTGTTCTACTGTTTCATTTGAAGGTCTCTCTCTCTCTCTCTCTTTCTCTCTCTCTCTCTGTCTCTCTCTCTCTGTCTCTCTCTGTCTCTCTCTCTGTGTCTCTCTCTCTGTCTCTCTCTCTCTGTCTCTCTCTCTGTGTCTCTCTCTCTGTCTCTCTCTCTCTCTGTCTCTCTCTGTCTCTCTCTCTGTGTCTCTCTCTCTGTCTCTCTCTCTCTCTGTCTCTCTCTCTCTCTCTCTCTCTCTCTCTCTGTCTCTCTCTCTCTCTCTCTGTCTCTCTCTCTCTGTCTCTCTCTCTCTCTCTCTGTCTCTCTCTCTCTCTATCTGTCTCTCTCTCTCTGTCTCTCTCTCTCTCTCTCTCTCTCTGTCTCTCAATTCAATTCAATTCAAGGGCTTTATTGGCATGGGAAACATGTGTTAACATTGCCAAAGCAAGTGAGGTAGATAGAATATAAAGTAAATATATAAAGTGAAATAAACAATACCACAAATACACAATACAACAGTAAACATTACACATACAGAAGTGTCAAAACAATAAAGACATTACAAATGTCATATTATATATATACAGAGTTTTAACAATGTACATATGGTTAAAGGACCCAAGATAAAATAAATAAGCATAAATATGGGTTGTACAGTGCCTTGTGAAAGTATTCGGCCCCCTTGAACTTTGCGACCTTTTGCCACATTTCAGGCTTCAAACATAAAGATATAAAACTGTATTTTTTTTGTGAAGAATCAACAACAAGTGGGACACAATCATGAAGTGGAACGACATTTATTGGATATTTCAAACTTTTTTAACAAATCAAAAACTGAAAAATTGGGCGTGCAAAATTATTCAGCCCCTTTACTTTCAGTGCAGAAAACTCTCTCCAGAAGTTCAGTGAGGATCTCTGAATGATCCAATGTTGACCTAAATGACTAATGATGATAAATACAATCCACCTGTGTGTAATCAAGTCTCCGTATAAATGCACCTGCACTGTGATAGTCTCAGAGGTCCGTTAAAAGCGCAGAGAGCATCATGAAGAACAAGGAACACACCAGTCAGGTCCGAGATACTGTTGTGGAGAAGTTTAAAGCCGGATTTGGATACAAAAAGATTTCCCAAGCTTTAAACATCCCAAGGAGCACTGTGCAAGCGATAATATTGAAATGGAAGGAGTATCAGACCACTGCAAATCTACCAAGACCTGGCCGTCCCTCTAAACTTTCAGCTCATACAAGGAGAAGACTGATCAGAGATGCAGCCAAGAGGCCCATGATCACTCTGGATGAACTGCAGAGATCTACAGCTGAGGTGGGAGACTCTGTCCATAGGACAACAATCAGTCGTACATTGCACAAATCTGGCCTTTATGGAAGAGTGGCAAGAAGAAAGCCATTTCTTAAAGATATCCATAAAAAGTGTTGTTTAAAGTTTGCCACAAGCCACCTGGGAGACACACCAAACATGTGGAAGAAGGTGCTCTGGTCAGATGAAACCAAAATTGAACTTTTTGGCAACAATGCAAAATGTTATGTTTGGCGTAAAAGCAACACAGCTGAACACACCATCCCCACTGTCAAACATGGTGGTGGCAGCATCATGGTTTGGGCCTGCTTTTCTTCAGCAGGGACAGGGAAGATGGTTAGAATTGATGGGAAGATGGATGGAGCCAAATACAGGACCATTCTGGAAGAAAACCTGATGGAGTCTGCAAAAGACCTGAGACTGGGACGGAGATTTGTCTTCCAACAAGAACAAGAAACAAGATCCAAAGAAACAAGAAACATGAAGCAAAATCTCCAATGGAATGGTTCAAAAATAAACATATCCAGGTGTTAGAATGGCCAAGTCAAAGTCCAGACCTGAATCCAATCGAGAATCTGTGGAAAGAACTGAAAACTGCTGTTCACAAATGCTCTCCATCCAACCTCACTGAGCTCGAGCTGTTTTGCAAGGAGGAATGGGAAAACAATTCAGTCTCTCGATGTGCAAAACTGATAGAGACATACCCCAAGCGACTTACAGCTGTAATCGCAGCAAAAGGTGGCGCTACAAAGTATTAACTTAAGGGGGTGAATAATTTTGCACGCCCAATTTTTCAGTTTTTGATTTGTTAAAAAAGTTTGAAATATCCAATAAATGTCGTTCCACTTCATGATTGTGTCCCACTTGATGTTGATTCTTCACAAAAAAATACAGTTTTATATCTTTATGTTTGAAGCCTGAAATGTGGCAAAAGGTCGCAAAGTTCAAGGGGGCCGAATACTTTCGCAAGGCACTGTATTTACAATGGTGTTTGTTCTTCACTGGTTGCCCTTTTCTCGTGGCAACAGGTCACAAATCTTGCTGCTGTGATGGCACACTGTGGAGTTTTCTGCCACTGTGTACTCTCTGTTTAGGGCCAAATAGCATTCTAGTTTGCTCTGTTTTTTTGTTAATTCTTTCCAATGTGTCAAGTAATTATCTTTTTGTTTTCTCATGATTTGGATGGGTCTAATTGTGCTGCTGTCCTGGGGCTCTGTGGAGTCTGTTTGTGTTTGTGAACAGAGCCCCAGGACCAGCTTTCTTAGGGGACTCTTTTTCAGGTTCATCTCTCTGTATGTGGTGGCTTTGTTATGGAAGGTTTGGGAATCACTTCCTTTTAGGTGGTTGTAGAATTTAACGGCTCTTTTCTGGATTTTGATAATTAGTGGGTATCGGCCTAATTCTGCTCTACATGCATTATTTGGTGTTTTACATTGTACACAGAGGATATTTTTGAGAAGACTTTGCTTTTGTTTTGGTTTGTTTGATTGTCAATTAGGGTGTGCAGGGTGAATGCGTGGTCTGTTGTACGGTAATTTGGTAAAAAGCCAATTTGACATTTGGTCAGTACATTGTTTTCACTGAGGAAATGTACAAGTGTGCTGTTAATGATAATGCAGATGCAATCCCAAGGTTGCTGTTGACACATATCCCACTTTAGTTATTGGGGTAAAATTCATCTCCACTTTTGTACATTGGGGTGATCAGTCCTTGGTTCGAAATATTGGGGAAGATGTCGGAGCTGATGATGTCAAAAAGTTTAAGCCAATTGGAATTTGTGGTCTATATAATCTTTCTTAATTTACATTGAGCTGATTTCTGATGTGTTGTTCCTTTTTTTCCCCGTAGTGTATTTCTGTATTGTAGAAAAAAGGAGGAAGGGAAGTACTGCTAGGGTACACAATAGAAGGGGTTAAGGTAGACAATAGTATGTTTTGGTAGACAGAAGGTTAATAGGCGGGACAGTTGCGTATTGGTGGAAGGAATATAGTTCTTCTGAGCTGGACCAAAACAGACAAACATCATCAATATAGCGTTCCCGCTATAAAATCAAAATACTATTTTTTAGAAGGATCCAAAAGGATGTCATTTTCCCATTTACCTAAGTACAACCCAGTGTAGGAAGGTCTGTAGCAATCTCCCATGGCACTTCCTTTGACCAGCATAGGAAGGTCTGTAGCAATCTCACTTCCTTTGACTAGCGTAGGAAGGTCTGTAGCAATCTCACTTCCTTTGACCAGCGTAGGAAGGTCTGTAGCAATCTCACTTCCTTTGACTAGCGTAGGAAGGTCTGTAGCAATCTCACGTCCTTTGACCAGCATAGGAAGGTCTGTAGCAATCTCACTTCCTTTGACTAGCGTAGGAAGGTCTGTAGCAATCTCACTTCCTTTGACCAGCGTAGGAAGGTCTGTAGCAATCTCACTTCCTTTAACTAGCGTAGGAAGGTCTGTAGCAATCTCACTTCCTTTAACTAGCGTAGGAAGGTCTGTAGCAACCTCACTTCCTTTGACCAGCGTAGGAAGGTCTGTAGCAATCTCACTTCCTTTAACTAGCGTAGGAAGGTCTGTAGCAATCTCACTTCCTTTAACTAGCGTAGGAAGGTCTGTAGCAACCTCACTTCCTTTGACCAGCGTAGGAAGGTCTGTAGCAATCTCACTTCCTTTGACCAGCGTAGGAAGGTCTGTAGCAATCTCACTTCCTTTGACTAGCGTAGGAAGGTCTGTAGCAACCTCACTTCCTTTAACTAGCGTAGGAAGGTCTGTAGCAATCTCACTTCCTTTAACTAGCGTAGGAAGGTCTGTAGCAATCTCACTTCCTTTAACTAGCGTAGGAAGGTCTGTAGCAACCTCACTTCCTTTAACTAGCGTAGGAAGGTCTGTAGCAATCTCACTTCCTTTAACTAGCGTAGGAAGGTCTGTAGCAATCTCACTTCCTTTAACTAGCGTAGGAAGGTCTGTAGCAATCTCACTTCCTTTGACTAGCGTAGGAAGGTCTGTAGCAATCTCACTTCCTTTGACTAGCGTAGGAAGGTCTGTAGCATCCTCACTTCCTTTAACTAGCGTAGGAAGGTCTGTAGCAATCTCACTTCCTTTGACCAAGCGCAACCATTGCAGAAATATTTTGTATTTTATTGACACAGGTTCTAAAATGGAGTATCAAGTCTCTTCAAAACCACTCATGTCATCTACAGATTGGAATGTCCACAGTGGAAGGTGTTCTACATTGGACGGACAAAGAGACGCCTTCAAGACCGCTTAGCGGAAACACAGGTGCGCCATACGGGTAGGCAATGAAGACTACCGCATGGCAAGGGACTGCAAGTCCTTACACCATGGCAACCCTGCCTCCCTACAAGCTACGGGTATTGAACGTCTTAAATCAAATCAAATCTAATTTATTTATATAGCCCTTCGTACATCAGCTGATATCTCAAAGTGCTGTACAGAAACCCAGCCTAAAACCCCAAACAGCAAGCAATGCAGGTGTAGAAGCTCGGTGGCTAGGAAAAACTCCCTAGAAAGGCCAAAACCTAGGAAGAAACCTAGAGAGGAACCAGGCTATGTGGGGTGGCCAGACTGGCCGTGCCGGGTGGAGATTATAACAGAACATGGCCAAGATGTTCAAATGTTCATAAATGACCAGCATGGTCAAATAATAATAATCACAGGCAGAACAGTTGAAACTGGAGCAGCAGCACGGCCAGGTGGACTGGGGACAGCAAGGAGTCATCAGGCCAGGTAGTCCTGAGGCATGGTCCTAGGGCTCAGGTCCTCCGAGAGAGAGAAAGAAAGAGAGAATTAGAGAGAGCATACTTAAATTCTTAAACAGTTAAACCAAAGGGAACATTTTGGGATTTACAAACTACAGGCCACCCTGGTTTAAATGAATTTCTCACCCTTCCTGTAGGGTCGTGATGGGTCCATTTGCTGTCATCTAGTGGACATTTTGCTCTATTGCCCTCAGCTATGTTTAGACTGTTGTGGCCTCCTGCGGGGACGGGGGCTGGGATTAAAAATGTATAAATAAAATAAAAATATAGGACAAAACACACATCACGACAAGAGAGACACCACAACACTATATAAAGAGAGACCTAAGACAACAACATAGCATGGCAGCAACACAACACGACAACAACATGGTAGCAACACAACATGACAACAACATGGTAGCAACACAACATGATATCAGCACAGCAGCAACACAACATGACAACAACATGGTAGCAACACAACATGACAGCAACACAACATGGCAGCAACACAACATGGCAACAACACAGCAGCAACACAACATGGCAGCAACACAACATGACAACAACATAGCAGTAGCAACAAAACATGACAACAACATGGTAGCAACACAACATGACAACAACATGGTAGCAACACAACATGACAACAACATAACAGAAGCACAACATGACAACAACATGGCAGCAACACAACATGACAACAACATGGTAGCAACACAACATGGTCGCAGCACCAAACAGGGTACAAACATTATTGGGCCCAGACAACAGCACAAAGGGCAAGAAGGTAGAGACAACAATACATCTCAGAAAGCAGCCACAACTGTCAGTATGAGTGTCCATGTTTGCTGTGTTCTTGGGTGCTATGAAATAGATGACTCTCCTATTCTTGCTTACTGTTGTCCAATGAATCACATCCACTTCAATTCAGGGCTGATTGAAAACAGCTGTTCAAAAGAGGACATTGTATCATCATATCTTTGTACTCCCTGACGAAGGCCATGCAGCTGAAACGCGTCAGAGTTTTTAAACTTGTTTCCATTGAACATGCCAAAGAATGTATTTCTGTATTGTTTTAGTGATTTCACCACAGTGAAGGCTAAGGTTTTCTGGGTCTCTATGTTTTTGGTTGGGTTTCTCAATTTCTTTCTTAGGTTTTTGTGTTCTTCGTCAAACCATTTGTCACTGTCTGCTTGATTTTTTGTGTGACTTGATTGGGAAGCTGAGAGGTCAAATATACTGTTTAGGTTTTGTACTGCCAAGTTTACACCTTCCTTATCACAATGAAATGTTTTGTCCAGCAAGCTGTCTGTCTAAAAAATATTTTCTTGTTGCCTAATTGTTTTTTGGTAGGTTTCCACTCTACTTTCCTTCCATCTATAGCATTTCTTAATATTATTCAGTTCCTTTGGATTTGATGCCTCATGATTTAGTATTGCTCTGTTCAAGTAGACTGTGATTTTGCTGTGATCTGATAGGGGAGGTCAGTGGGCTGACTGTGAACGCTCTGAGAGATTCTGGGTTGAGGTCAGTGATAAACTAGTCCACAGTACTACTGCCAAGAGATGAGCTATAGGTGTACCTACTGTAAGAGTCCCCTCAGAGTCTACCATTGACTATGTACATACCCAGCGTGCGACAGAGCTGCAGGAGTTTTTCTTAGTTCTTTTGTCACCACAGACTAATGCATGTCCCTGGGGCTGGAAATGGTTGATCTCCCCCTCTAGGATGGAGAAGCTGTCTTCATTAAAGTATGGGGATTCTAGTGGGTAGCACACATAGGTAACACACTGGAGGACATTTTTCTCTGTTGAGATCATTCCTTATTCATTTCTAGCCAAATGTAAAATGTTCCTGTTTTGACTAATTTAATAGTGGGTTAGCAAATTAGCCCCCCTGAGTCTCTTTCCTGTTTTACACCTGGTAGTTTGGTGGATGGGACTACCAGCTCTCTATAACCTAGAGGGCAACCAGTGAGTGTGTCTGTCTCCTTTATACCCTGTTTCTTGTAGGATGGCAATGTCTGTATTTTAAATTTATTTGTTGTAGTCTGGGTTCCTGCTCTTTAGGACAAAGGCAGATGACCTCTGACCTTGTATATTCCAGGATGAGATGGTAAAAAGCTTTGTGTTCCATAGTGTCTAGTGATGTTTTTGTGGGTTTTCGTGTGCTCTCTCTCTCTCTGATCTAAAGTAGTGTACTACTATAGACCAGGGCCCTATTCCCTATATAGTGTACTACTTTAGTCCAGAGCCCTATTCCCTATATAGTGTATTAGTTCTGACCAGAGCCCTATTCCCTATATAGTGCACTACTATAGACCAGGGCCCTATTCCTTATATAGTGCACTACTATTGACCAGAGCCCTATTCTCTATATAGTGCACTACTATTGACCAGAGCCCTTTTCTCTATTTCGTGCACTACTATTGACCAGAACCTTATTTTGTGAGGCAGCCATTGACTCAAGAAAAACTCCTCTAACTACAGAAATATTAATTTTTTATCTTCTCTGTTTAACAAGGTTTTATAGTATCACCTCCTACCTGCTCAGTTATCTCCATCTCTTCTCTGTTTAACCAGGTGTTTTAGTATCACCTCCTACCTGCTCAGGTGTCTCCATCTCTTCTCTGTTTAACAAGGTGTTTTAGTATCACCTCCTACCTGCTCAGGTGTCTCCATCTCTTCTCTGTTTAACAAGGTGTTTTAGTATCACCTCCTACCTGCTCAGGTGTCTCCATCTCTTCTCTGTTTAACAAGGTGTTTTAGAATCACCTCCTACCTGCTCAGGTGTCTCCATCTCTTCTCTGTTTAACAAGGTGTTATAGTATCACCTCCTACCTGCTCAGGTGTCTCCATCTCTTCTCTGTTTAACAAGGTGTTTTAGAATCACCTCCTACCTGCTCAGGTGTCTCCATCTCTTCTCTGTTTAACAAGGTGTTTTAGTATCACCTCCTACCTGCTCAGGTGTCTCCATCTCTTCTCTGTTTAACAAGGTGTTTTAGAATCACCTCCTACCTGCTCAGGTGGAGAATAAATCAACAAATGAGTTTGCTTTAACACTTTAGTCAGATTTTGTCATTGTGCTATAAATTAAGAGTTTATGTTTTATCTATGATTATGAATCAATGTACTTTACAAATCAGTTGATAGTTTCTGCCTCCATAAGGCTTGTAACCTAAAGGTTGCAGAATCGAGTCCTTGTTCTCCCCCTGAGCAAGGCAGGTAACCCTTAACAACAACTGCTCCCCGGGCGCCGATGACGTAGATTAAGGCAGCCCCCCACACATCTCTGATTCAGAGGGGTTAAATGTGGAAGATGCATTCAGTTGTACAACTGACTAGATTTTTTCCTATCTATATAATATTATAGTTAATATATTAAATGTCCTATTTTAGTCTGCTAGTCTGTGATGACTGCGGATAATCCACTTTTATGGGGGATAAGGCTCACGAGGGCTCAATGCGGCTGCAACGTCATATCTAATCTTCACACCCGCGCGAGTGTCCGCACACGTTCCGGAAGGCCGTTCTGCACACCACGGTTGTACTGCGCCACTATTTGCCTGTTTGTGGCACGCCTGTGAACGTGCACTCTTCTTGCCATTCTCTTTTCACCCACGGGACTGCCGCTGACTGCATGTGTTTTTGTTTGCGGCACCATTCTCGGTAAACACTAGACACTGTCGTGTGTAAAAAGCCCAGGAGGCCGTTTCTGAGGTACACACGGTCATACCATGCTCAAAGTCACTTATATCACTAGACCATTTTAACATTAAATGGAACAGTAACTGAATGCCTTGATGCCTGTCTGCCTGCTTTATATAGCAAGTCACGGCCACATGACTCACTGTCTGTAGGAGCAAACCATTTTCGTGAACAGGGTGGTGTACCTAATAAACTGTGCAACTGTACATCTATACATACAGAAGACTGAAACTGAATGGAAACGGGTTTATCTTGAGAGATGAGATGCTAAGGTAAAACCAATACGCAGCACATGTTACCTATATATAAAGGAGGCTGTAGGAAGTGCATATGGTCATTCATTCATCTACTGTACCCTAAAACAAAACTTTACTTACCCAGCATCCCTCTGTTCTTCCCTAGAGGCTGGGACCAACAGTTTCTGCATCCCAAATGGTACCCTATTTCCTACATAGTGAACAACTGTAGAGCGGATCCCAATGGGCTCCGGTTAAAAAGTTGTGCTCTACATAGGGAATAGGGTGCCTTTTTGGGATGAGGACAGTCTCAAGACCAGAGACTGACCAGAGCCTGACCAGAGCCTGACCAGAGCCGGACCAGAGACGGACCAGAGCCTGACCAGAGACGGACCAGAGACGGACCAGAGCCTGACCAGAGTCTGACCAGAGACGGACCAGAGACGGACCAGAGACGGACCAGAGCCTGACCAGAGACGGACCAGAGACGGACCAGAGACGGACCAGAGACGGACCAGAGACGGACCAGAGACGGACCAGAGACGGACCAGAGACGGACCAGAGACGGACCAGAGCCTGACCAGAGACGGACCAGAGACGGACCAGAGACGGACCAGAGCCTGACCAGAGACGGACCAGAGACGGACCAGAGACGGACCAGAGCCTGACCAGAGACGGACCAGAGACGGACCAGAGACGGACCAGAGACGGACCAGAGACGGACCAGAGCCTGACCAGAGACGGACCAGAGACGGACCAGAGACGGACCAGAGCCTGACCAGAGACGGACCAGAGACGGACCAGAGACGGACCAGAGACGGACCAGAGCCTGACCAGAGACGGACCAGAGACGGACCAGAGACGGACCAGAGACGGACCAGAGCCTGACCAGAGACGGACCAGAGACGGACCAGAGACGGACCAGAGACGGACCAGAGACTGACCAGAGCCTGACCAGAGACGGACCAGAGACGGACCAGAGACGGACCAGAGACGGACCAGAGCCTGACCAGAGACGGACCAGAGCCTGACCAGAGACGGACCAGAGACGGACCAGAGACGGACCAGAGACGGACCAGAGACGGACCAGAGACGGACCAGAGTCTGACCAGAGTCTGACCAGAGACTGAGAGCAGGGGAATAGGCTGCCATTTGGGACCGAGACCAGAAGCTGCAGAAGTGAACCTGGTGTTTAGATCTGCCAGGATACTTTTCAGGATGACAGGAAGCAGTCAAGACTAATACTAACACCAGTATTAAAACATTATTATCTAGTGACTGTAATAGCCCAATCCACTAATTTGAGGAAGTGTCCATATACTTTTGTATACCATATATTAGTGCATGTCAATAGACCGTCAAGGCAACCATAATACCAGTTATCCCCCTCTGGCGCTCATAGAGATTATGAATATTATGGACATGTTGGAATTGAAGGACATTTTGGAGGCTTTAAAAACTAGGACCTCGTAAGATGCAGTATAGTTGGAGGTTTAAAAACCATTACAGACATGTACACCTCTCCCCTTCCACCCACCCACCCACCCACCCACCCACCCACCCACCCACCCACCCACCCACCTACACCCACCTACACCCACACACACCCACCTACACCCACCTACACCCACCCACACCCACACCCACCTACACCCACCTACACCCACCTGCACCCACACACACCCACACACACGCACGTGTACACACACACACACACACACACACACACACACACACACACACACACACACACAGACAGACCACACACTATTGTTCCATCCCAGAGCCCAGATCAAGAGTAGACTTGCTATGTGAATGTGTATACAGTTGTAGCTGTTTGAGAGAGGCGCCAAAATTGAGCACAGATGGAAAGATTTGATAAATCAATGTCTATTCCCCCCCCCCCCCCCCCCCCCTCCAACATGGAGACCCTTCTTCCCCGGGATCTCTGTGCCCCAGACCATTATGATTATGTTGTGTCGCCAGGGCAACAGTATTCTGCCCCCTCTCTGATTGTCAGTCTTTCCTCAACTCTTAGCCAAGAGAGACTGGCATATTATTGCCCTCTGATTACAGTGAAGACCAAGACGTGCTGCTATGTTCTGGGCCATCTGCAGCTTAATTACAGGGCCTTCAGAAACTATCCACTCCCCTTGACTTTTTACACATTTTGTTTAGTTACAACCTGAATAAATTAAAATATATAATTGATATTTTGTGTTCCCCGGGCCTACACACAATAACCCGTAATGTGAAAAGGAGTTTTGAACCTCATCAGGTTGGTAGATGGGTAAAAAAAAAAAACATGGTGAATTTATTAATTAGGCTTTGGATGGTATGTCAATACACCCAGTCACTACAAAGATACAGGCATCCTTCCTAACTCAATTGCAGGAGAGGAAGGAAACCACTCAGGGATTTCACCAATGATGACCTAAAAACATTTATAGGGTAGCGCAGTATATTGGGGTAAATCCAATAAAACACATTAATGAGTACCACTCTCCATTTTTTCAAGCACAGTAGTGACTGCATCATGTTATGGGTATGCTTGTAATCGTTAAGAACTGGAGAGTTCATCAGGATAAAAAATGTACGGAATGGAGCTAAGCACAGGCAAAATCCTAGAGGAATACATGGTTCTGTCTGCTTTCCACCAGACACTGGGAGATGAATTCACTTAAAACACAAGGCCAAATCTACACTGGAGTTGCTTAACAAGAAGACAGTGAATGTTCCTGAGTGGCCAAGTTACAGTTTTGATTTAAATCTGCTTGGCGATAGATGGCAAGACCTGAAATTGTCTGTCTAGAAATTATCAATAACCAATTTGACAGAACTTAAAGAATTTTGAAAATAATAATGGGCAAATGTTGCACAATCCAGGAGTAGGAAGCCCTTAGAGACCTACACAGAAAGACTGAGGTGATTCTAATATGTATTGCATTAACAGTTGAATACTTACCTAATGAAAATATATTAGGGTTGAATCCTTCAACAGACACAATCTCCTACAGACACAATCTATTTTACAATAGTTATATTTTTTGAGTCCTTCCTCAATTTCTGATGTCCATCCAGTTTGATTTATATTTGTAACTGTGCTATTTCACAACATTTCTGAACCTATATACATTTTACAGACTCCGTATGTTTTACATTGGTTATCTTGTTATTAGTCCCACCCTTCAGCTCTATTCAACCCCTCCCATCTATCTCTCAACATCATCCATTTTGGATTTCTGTTTGCCATATATTTTTCAACAGTGCTGTGATGCTTCACAAAAGTACTGAACCTTTCTATTCTCAAAGCAGATTGTACATTTCAAATATTTGTTTTGTTATTGAACATCATTATTACATTATTGATTGATTGACTTTTCAAATCACCCAGTATTGCTATCTGCATGTAACGCTCGTCGGAAGAAGTGGACCAAAGTGCAGCGTCGTGAGCGTACATTTCTCTTTATTTGAATGAATGTCGCCAACAAAACAAGAAACAAAGAAACGACCATGAACCTTACTAGGGCTGCCACAAACAAAGATAACTTCCCACAATAACAACAGGAAAAAAGGCTGCCTAAATATGATTCCCAATCAGAGACAACGATAGACAACTGTCCCTGATTGAGAACCATACCTGGCCAAAACGTAGAAACACAAATCATAGAATGCCCACCCAAATCACACTCTGACCAAACCAAATAGAGACATAAAAAGGCTCTCTAAGGTCAGGGCGTGACACTGCAGCGTTAGTTCTAGGCAAATGCAGCATTTCTTCAGCCATTCCTGGACCTGTGACCAAAAAACGAGCTCCGTATAACAAAACCAAAATAAATGATCTAAAGACTCTGCCTCCTCACAGCAAAATCTGCAGAGCTGGGAAGATTGTATATAACACAACATTATATTGGTTACAAGAATGTTGTATAGTAATTTAAATTGAAAAATGTGAAGTTTTGAATCCGGCGTTGTTTTGCGTATCAATTCATAAACCATGTGCCCTGGAATGGGTACATCGAAAATCTCTTCCCAACTATTTTGCAATTTATATGGCACAGCTGTCAGTTTTTTGGTCCTTAAATGAAATTGGTATCTGTTTTTATTTATCACACTTTTCTTTAACCATTTATGTTCTTTAATACATACCATACGACATACCAGTTCCTTACATTTTCTCTTCCATTTTTCTTGCTGCAATTAGTTGGTTGTAATTTTGGGTAGAGCAGACATTTCCATATGCATGTGTGACATAACTCCACCAGTCCTAGTTATGATATCATTCACTAAAATTATACCTTTTTCAATTTTTTATTTTATTTTAAATTTCATCGAAAAATATGTTTTTTTTATCAGTTAGTATATTTGAGTTTAACCACAATTTGTTGTTGTCACGACCTGGCCTTAGTTATCTTTGTTTTCTTTATTATTTTGGTTAGGCCAGGGTGTGACATGGTATGGTTTTTGTCTCATCTAGGGTGTTTATACTGTCTAGGGGCTTTTGTGGATTTATGGGGTTGTGTTCATTCTAGGTGTTTATATAAGTCTATGGTTGCCTAGATTGGTTCTCAATCAGAGGCAGGTGTTTATAGTTGTCTCTGATTGGGAACCATATTTAGGCAGCCATGTTCTTTGGGTATTTTGTGGGTGATTGTTTCCTGTGTCAGTGTTTGTGCCACACGGGACTGTTTTGTTGCCAGTTCACTTTAATATTTTGTATTTGTGTTCATGTGTAGTTTTTCTTATTAAAAACCATGGACACCTACCACGCTGCGTATTGGTCCGATCCTCGTTTCACCTCTTCAGAGGAAGAGGAGGAAATCTGCCATGACAGAATCACCCACCAAAACAGGACCAAGCAGCGTGGTGACAGGCAGCGGCAGGAGGAGCAGCGATGTCAGGATTATTGGACTTGGGAGCAGAATCTGGACTATACAACTTGGGAAGAGATAGACAGGTGGGCGGTCGAACCCAGGGAGAGTGCCGGAGCCGGCCTGGGATTTGCTGGAGCAGTGCGAGGAGGGTTACAGGAGAATGGAGTTGGAGAAACGAGCACGGCGACGCGGTAGGAAGCCCGAGAGTCAGCCCCTAAAATGTCTTGGGGGGGGCACACAGGGAGAATGGCAAAGCCAGGTAGGAGACCTACGCCAACTTCCTCTGCTTACCGGAGAGCGAGAGAGACCGGGCAGGCACCGTGTTATGCTGTGGAGCGCACGGTGTCCCCAGTGCGGGTGCATAGCCCGGGGCGGGAAAATACCAGCTCCTCGCATCGGCATCGAGCCAAGTGCCATGAAGCCGGCTCTATGCAAATGGTCTCCAGTGCGTCTCCTTGGGCCGGCGTACATGGCACCAGCCTTACGCATGGTGTCCCAGGTTCGTATGCACAGCCCAGTGCGGGCTATTCCACCTGCCGCACTGGCAGGGCGACCGGGAGCATTCAACCAGGTAAGGTTGGGCAGGCTCGGTGCTCAAGAGCTCCAGTGCGCCTGCACGGTCCGGGCTATCTAGTGCCACCTCCTCGCACCTGCCCTCCGGTGGCAGCTCCCCGCACCAGGCTTCCTATGCGTGTCCAGAGCCCAGTACTCCCTGTTCCTCCTCCCCACACTCGCCCTGAGGTGCATGTCCTCGGCCCAGTACCACCAGCGTCGGCCCGACGCACCAGGCCTACAGTGCGCCTCGCCTGTCCAGCGCCACTAGAGCCTCCCTCCTATCCAGCGCCGCTAGAGTCTCCCGCCTGTCCAGAGCTGCTAGAGTCTCCCGCCTGTCCAGAGCTGCTAGAGTCTCCCGCCTGTCCAGAGCTGCTAGAGTCTCCCGCCTGTCCAGAGCTGCTAGAGTCTCCCGCCTGTCCAGAGCTGCTAGAGTCTCCCGCCTGTCCAGAGCTGCTAGAGTCTCCCGCCTGTCCAGAGCTGCTAGAGTCTCCCGCCCTGTCCAGAGCTGCTAGAGTCTCCCGCCTGTCCAGAGCTGCTAAGTCTGATGGATGTCATCTCAGGTTCCGGTCGCATGCTTTGAAATGTGTATCTTCTTCGTGTTTTTTCTTTTTCAAAATAGGGTAAGGACCTGTCTAACCCCGGGCTAAGGACCTGTCTAACCCCGGGCTAAGGGCCTGTCTAACCCCGGGGTAAGGACCCGTCTAACCCCGGGGTAAGGACCCGTCTAACCCCGGGGTAAGGACCCGTCTAACCCCGGGGTAAGGACCCGTCTAACCCCGGGGTAAGGACCTGTCTAACCTCTAACCCCGGGGTAAGGTACCGACTTCAGACCAGTACTATAACGCTCATGGGGATCGTAGAGCAAAATGGAGAAAACCATCAGTTTCATCATAATAGCTCTGCCACCTTTCACCACAGATGGGATGTCTCCTGGTCTGACAAACACCTCTCTGTCACCTTTCACCTCAGATGGGATGTCTCCTGGTCTGACAAACTCCTCTCTAGCTCTGTCACCTTTCACCTCAGATGTCTAATTATGCCCCTCTACTCACAGGTGTGATTACTACCTCTGAAGGTTTAGAGATTGAGGTAGTCACCTCATACAAGTACTTGGGAGTATTGCTAGATGGTGCACTGTCCTTCTCTCAGCACATATTAAAAGCTGCAGGCTAAAGTTAAATCTAGACTTAGTTTCCTCTATCGTAATCGCTTCACTTTCACCCCAGCTGCCAAACTAACCCTGATTCAGAAGACCATCCTACCCATGCTAGATTACAGAGACATAATTTATAGATCGGCAGGTAAGGCTGCTGTCAAGCTGCTAGATGTTCTTTACCATCAAATTTGCCACCAATGCTCCTTACAGGACACATCATGCACTCTATGCTACTCTGTAAACTGGTGTGGTGGTTAATTTCTGTCTTATCAAATGAGGAGAGATAAACATACGAGTCCTAGTTATGCTTAAACTACATCTTAAATAAATAAGAGCTTTGCATTAGCAAGGACTTTCAACGATTCACAATTTTCTAATGATCCGTTGAGAGTGACAACACAATGGCTACTGAGATCTTTTATAGCAAAGATCCACCCCCGTAGTCGACATAACAAACCACATATATTAGGAACAGTTCACAAAGTGAGACTTAATAAATGAGAAAGGAGTGTCCCGTAGCCAGATAGCATTCACTATATTGTTCAGTTTGGCCCCTAAGATGAGGTTCTGATCTCGTTCCTGGTACTTCATAGCACAAAAACACCAACTCATCCAATGGCATAACTCAATTGTCAACTCTCGATACTCCCATCTCCAGTAAAACCCCTTCTTGACCCCACTCCTGGACAAGCTCACTGAGGGGAGTGAGCCTCTAGGTCATACACTACCCCAGGATAGGTGTAACATCAGAGAGGACATACAGTGGTTCCAGACACTACCCAAAACATCACAGTGAGGGGAGTGAGCCTCTAGGTCATACACTACCCCAGGATAAGTGTAACATCAGAGAGGACATACAATGGTTCCAGACACTACCACACACATCTTGTCTCAGACCTTATCTCCCCCCAGGCCAAAGGAGAGAGTGACTGGCGTACAGACATTGTGGAGACAAGTAATTGGTTCCCCATTAATCACGTCATCCCTTCACATGGTTTAGGATAGGTAAAGACACATTCACATATGAAGACAATGTTTCATTCTGTCCTCTTCCCTTTCTGATATTCTGCATAGCACCAGGGACATGTGAAAGACAAGCCTCACTTCTCCCCTCTCTGGACCCCAGGTGACTGAGCCCCAGGTGACCGAGCCCCAGGTGACAGAGCCCCAGGTGACCGAGCCCCAGGTGACCGAGCCCCAGGTGACCGAGCCCCAGGTGACCGAGCCCCAGGTGACTGAGCCCCAGGTGAGGGAATAAGTGCAACTTCCAACACCGAAGGGATACATTCTAATAACATGTATATCACATCAGCATATTATGCAAATAAAACATCTTAATTATCTATGTTACCCAACTAATTCTGATTCATCCACCACACTGGTCATCTCTGTATACGGCAGGTGCTCTCGAGCGGCTACATGTTCTTTACCATTTGACCATCAGATTTGCCTCCAATGCTCCTTATAGGACACATCACTGCTCTCTATATTCCTCTGTAAACTGGTCATCTCAGTATACCCGTCGCAAGACCCACTGGTTGTTGCTTATTTATAAAACCCTCTTAGGCCTCACTCCCCCCTATCTGAGATATCTACTGCAGCCCTCATCCTCCACATACAACACCCCTTCACTCCCCCCTATCTGAGATATCTACTGCAGCCCTCATCCTCCACATACAACACCCCTTCACTCCCCCCTATCTGAGATATCTACTGCAGCCCTCATCCTCCACATACAACACCCGTTCTGCCAGTCACATTCTGTTAAAGGTCCACAAAGCACAAACATCCCTGGATTGCTCCTCTTTTCAGTTTGCTGCAGATAGCGACTTGGACGAGCTGCAACAAACACTCAAACTGGACGATTTTATCTCAATCTCTTCAGTCAAAGACTCAATCATGGACACTCATACTGACAGTTGTGGCTGCTTTGCGTGATGTATTGTTGTCTCTACCTTCTTGCCCTTTGTGCTGTTGTCTGGGCCCAATAATGGTTGTACCATGTTTTATGCTGCTGCCATGTTGTGTTGCCACCATGTTGTTGTCATGTTGTGTTGCTACCATGCTGTGTTGTCATGTGTTGCTGCCATGCTATGTTGTTGTCATAGGTCTTTATGGTCTTCATAGGTCTTTATGTACCTGGCTGACTGGCGGATCCTGGCTGACTGGCGGCTCTGGCAGATCCTGGCTGACTGGCGGCTCTGGCAGATCCTGGCGGCTCTGGCAGATCCTGGCTGAATGGCGGCTCTGGCGGATCCTGGCTGACTGGTGGCTCTGGCGGATCCTGGCTGACTGGCGGCTCTGGCGGATCCTGGCTGACTGGCGGCTCTGGCAGATCCTGGCGGCTCTGGCGGATCCTGGCTGAATGGCGGCTCTGGCGGATCCTGGCTGACTGGTGGCTCTGGCGGATCCAGGCTGACTGGCGGATCCTGGCTGACTGGCGGCTCTGGCAGATCCTGGCTGACTGGCGGCTCTGGCGGCTCCTTGCAGACTGGCGGCTCTGGTGGCTCCTTGCAGACTGGCGGCTCTGGACAGGCGGTAGATTGTGGTGTGTTTTATGTCGTCTTAAAAAAGCCATGCCTAATACTGAGCTAATACTGAGCTAGTAATTAGGTCCAGGAGGAGAGGTAAGAACTCCACTAATAATGTAATTAAGTCCAGGAGGAGGGGTAGCAGCTCCACTAATGATGTAATTAAGTCCAGGAGGAGAGGTAGCAACTCCACTAATAATGTAATTAAGTCCAGGAGGAGAGGTAGCAGCTCCACTAATAATGTAATTAAGTCCAGGAGGAGAGGTAGCAGCTCCACTAATAATGTAATTAAGTCCAGGAGGAGAGGTAGCAACTCCACTAATAATGTAATTAAGTCCAGGAGGAGAGGTAGCAACTCCACTAATAATGTAATTAAGTCCAGGAGGAGAGGTAGCAGCTCCACTAATGATGGAATTAAGTCCAGGAGGAGAGGTAGCAACTCCACTAATAATGTAATTAAGTCCAGGAGGAGAGGTAGCAGCTCCACTAATGATGGAATTAAGTCCAGGAGGAGAGGTAGCAACTCCACTAATAATGTAATTAAGTCCAGGAGGAGAGGTAGCAGCTCCACTAATGATGTAATTAAGTCCAAGAGGAGAGGTAGCAACTCCACTAATAATGTAATTAAGTCCAGGAGGAGGGTTAGCAACTCCACTAATAATGTAATTAAGTCCAGGAGGAGAGATAGCAACTCCACTAATAATGTAATTAAGTCCAGGACGAAAGGTAGCAGCTCCACTAATGATGTAATTAAGTCCAGGAGGAGAGGTAGCAACTCCACTAATAATGTAATTAAGTCCAGGAGGAGAGGTAGCAGCTCCACTAATAATGTAATTAAGTCCAGGAGGAGAGGTAGCAGCTCCACTAATAATGTAATTAAGTCCAGGAGGAGAGGTAGCAGCTCCACTAATGATGGAATTAAGTCCAGGAGGAGAGGTAGCAACTCCACTAATAATGTAATTAAGTCCAGGAGGAGAGGTAGCAACTCCTCTAATAATGTAATTAAGTCCTGGAGGAGAGGTAGCAGCTCCTCTAATGATGTAATTAAGTCCAGGAGGAGAGGTAGCAGCTCCACTAATTATGCTTGCTTATAGGAACACTGAATCAGTCTCAAATGGCACCCTATTCCCTTTATAGTGCACTACTGTTGAGCTGGACCCATAGGGCTCTGTTGAAAGCAGTGCACTACTGTTGAGCTGGACCCATAGGGCTCTGTTGAAAGCAGTGCACTACTGTTGAGCTGGACCCATAGGGCTCTGTTGAAAGCAGTGCACTAAAAAGGGAATAGGGTGCCATCTGGGTCGCATCCTCTACTAAGTGGGAAGGTTGAAGCATCAATCAACCATAGACCGTAGAGACTGCTGAATATTAATGGAATGGGAATTGCTAGTATAATAAACGCTGCCTGGCGTAGAGCTGAGCTGCATAACGTGTAGGAGGATCGTAGAGAATGAACCATGAAACCTGCTGCAGTAGACTGAATATACAGTTCCACCTCAGCTCCTCGGGCGCTGGATCTGTTTGGGGAATTGGGGAGACTGCAGACCAGATGTACTTGTCTCTTCCCACTGCAGCTTCGACATAAAGACTAGTGATTTATAGATAATCTTTGGACAAGAGAGACTAGTGATTTAAAGATAATCTTTGGACAAGAGAGACGAGTGATTTATAGATAATCTTTTGACAAGAGAGACTAGTGATTTAAAGATAATCTTTGGACAAGAGAGACTAGTGAATTAAAGATAATCTTTTGACAAGAGAGACGAGTGATTTAAAGTACTTAATCTTTTGATTTACTTGATACTGTCGTCCTCAGAGTAGCAACACGTTAGTCTGGAGAAATCCAGTCTGTTGCACCAACGTTCCACTCCTACCACTACACACTAAGGAGTGACTAGGGCCATGAGTGGAACGCTAGTTAAACGCACGGGTAACCAGGCTATAGCAACATGTCATACAGACAGACACACAGAGAAGAGAGACTACTAACACTGCATGGAGTCAGTGTGTGATGTCTTCTACGTAGCACAGCAGATGTAACAGAAAGCCTTCAGGGAGCGAGTGGAGAGTCCTCTGCTTCAAGGTGAACATAGTCTGAGCAAGAAGGCCCGAGGGGGTTTGTGGTATATGGCCAATATACCACGGCTTATGCAGAGAGCCTAGACACAGCCCTTAGCCATATTATATATGGGTCCATATACCACAACCCCCCGTACCTTATTTGCTGTTATAAACTGGTTACCAACGTAACTAGAGCAGTAAAAATACATGTTTTGTCATACCCGTGGTATACCACGGCTGTCAGCCAATCAGCATTCAGGACTGGAACCACCCGGTTTATAATGAGGATTATGAGACGATACACAGAGAACATCCCTGGGTGCACCTTCCGTAATTAATATGAATCGACTAATTCAACGGTTTTAATTAAAATGGCTAAAGACGAAAGTAAAAGAACGTATGCTGTGTCTCTTTGTCTTGACAACAGAATAGTACCGTGTGTCTCTTCGTCTTGACAGAGTAAGACCTTTTCAGACTGTGGTGTCTCGGAGGTAAGGACAGCGTTTGCAGGGGATGAAGGAGGGGAGTGGAGAGGGGGGAGAGAAGACGAGGGGAAGAGGGGAGGGGAGAGAAGTGGGAGGAGGGGAGCGCAGAGGAGAATCAGTATCCACTTGGAAAGGAGGAGAGAAAAGAGGGAGGACAGGATGATGGATCAGTGTATACTTGGCATGGAGGAGATAACGGGATGTGGTAGAGGAGATTAGGGTTAGGTGTCTTGGGAGGAGGGGTACAGAGTGGGGAGGAGAGAGGAGAGGAGAGGAGAGGAGAGGAGAGGAGAGGAGAGGAGAGGAGAGGAGAGGAGAGGAGAGGAGAGGAGAGGATGATGGATCAGTGTATACTTGGCATGGAGGAGATAAGGGGAGGTGGTAGAGGAGATTAGAGTTAGGTGTCTTGGGAGGAGGGGTACAGAGTGGGGGGGAGAGAAGAGATGAGAAGGGAGGAGAGGAGAGGAGAAAGGAGGAGAGAGGAGGGGAGAGGAGATGAGAAGGGAGGAGAGGAGATGAGGAGGAGAGGAGAGGAAAAAGGAGGAGAGAGGAGATGAGATGAGAATGGAGGAGAGGAGATGAGGAGATGAGAATGGAAGAGAGAGGAGAGAAAGGAGGAGGATAAACTTGACATGCTGTGTGCATCAGAAAGAACCCAGCGAAGGAGTTTAGTCTCAATTAAAATAATATCTACATGCCTGGAGGCTCTTCTGTTCTGTTATCAGTCAATACGCCACCTAGCATTCTCTCTCTCTCTCTCTGGGCTGTGTATAGGGGTCAGACAGATGAAGGTATGGGGTCAGACAGATGAAGGGATAGGGGTCAGACAGATGAAGGTATGGGGCCAGACAGATTTGGTGGTCTCTCCCTCTCCCTCCCTCTCTCTGTCTGTCTCTATCTCTCCCTCTCTCTGTCTGTCTCTATCTCTCCCTCTCCCTCTCTCTGTCTGTCTATCTCTCTCTCTATCCCTCCCTCTCTGTCTGTCTCTATCTCTCACTCCCTCTCCCTCTCTCTGTCTGTCTGTCTCTATCTCTCCCTCCCCCTCTCTGTCTGTCTCTATCTCTCCCCCACCCTCTCTCTGTCTGTCTCTATCTATCTCTCTCTCACTCCCTCCCTCTCCCTCTCTCTCTCTCTCTATCTCCCCCCTCTCTCTGTCTGTCTCTATCTCTCCCCCCTCTCTCTGTCTGTCTGTCTCCCTCCCTCCCTCCCTCCCTCCCTCCCTCCCTCTCTCTCTGTCTGTCTCGTTCTCTCCCTCCCTCTCAATTCAATTCAATTCAATTCAATTCAATGGGCTTTATTGGCATGGGAAACATGTGTTAACATTGCCAAAGCAAGTGAGGTAGATAATATATAAAGTGAATATATAAAGTGAAATAAACAATAAATATTAACAGTAAACATTACACATAGAGAAGTTTCAAAATAATAAAGAGATTACAAATGTTATAAAATATATATATGCAGTGTTTTAACAATGTGCAAATGGTTAAAGGACACAAGATGAAATAAATAAGCATAAATATGGGTTGTATTTACAATGGTGTTTGTTCTTTACTGGTTGCCCTTTTCTTGTGGCAACAGGTCACAAATCTTGCTGCTGTGATGGCACACTGTGGAATTTCACCCAGTAGATATGGGAGTTTATCAAAATTGGATTTGTTTTCGAATTCTTTGTGGATCTGTGTAATCTGAGGGAAATATGTCTCTCTAATATGGTCATACATTGGGCAGGAGGTTAGGAAGTGCAGCTCAGTTTCCACCTCATTTTGTGGGCAGTGAGCACATAGCCTGTCTTCTCTTGAGAGCCATGTCTGCCTACGGCGGCCTTTCTCAATAGCAAGGCTATGCTCACTGAGTCTGTACATAGTCAAAGCTTTCCTTACTTTTGGGTCAGTCACAGTGGTCAGGTATTCTGCCGCTGTGTACTCTCTGTGTAGGGCCAAATAGCATTCTAGTTTGCTCTGTTTTTTTGTTAATTCTTTCCAATGTGTCAAGTAATTATCTTTTTGTTTTCTCATGATTTGGTTGGGTCTAATTGTGCTGCTGTCCTGGGGCTCTGTAGGGTGTGTTTGTGTTTGTGAACAGAGCCCCAGGACCAGCTTTCTTAGGGGACTCTTCTCCAGGTTCATCTCTCTGTAGGTGATGGCTTTGTTATGGAAGGTTTGGGAATCGCTTCCTTTTAGGTGGTTATAGAATTTAACGGCTCTTTTCTGGATTTTGATAATTAGTGGGTATCGGCCTAATTCTGCTCTGCATGCATTATTTGGTGTTCTACGTTGTACACGGAGGATATTTTTGCAGAATTCTGCATGCAGAGTCTCAATTTGGTGTTTGTCCCATTTTGTGAAGTCTTGGTTGGTGAGCGGACCCCAGACCTCACAACCATAAAGGGCAATGGGCTCTATGACTGATTCAAGTATTTTTAGCCAAATCCTAATTGGTATGTTGAAATTTATGTTCCTTTTGATGGCATAGAATGCCCTTCTTGCCTTGTCTCTCAGATCGTTCACAGCTTTGTGGAAGTTACCTCTGGCGCTGATGTTTAGGCCAAGGTATGTATAGTTTTTTTGTGTGCTCTAGGGCAACAGTGTCTAGATGGAATTTGAATTTGTGGTCCTGGTGACTGGACCTTTTTTGGAACACCATTATTTTGGTCTTACTGAGATTTACTGTCAGGGCCCAGGTCTGACAGAATCTGTGCAGAATATCTAGGTGCTGCTGTATGCCCTCCTTGGTTGGTGACAGAAGCACCAGATCATCAGCAAACAGCAGACATTTGACTTCAGATTCTAGCAGGGGGAGGCCGGGTGCTGCAGACTTTTCTAGTGCCCGCGCCAGTTCGTTCATATATATGTTGAAGAGGGTGGGGCTTAAGCTGCATCCCTGTCTAACCCCACAACCCTGTGTGAAGAAATGTGTGTGTTTTTTGCCAATTTTAACCGCACACTTGTTGTTTGTGTACATGGATTTTATAATGTTGTATGTTTTACCCCCAACACCACTTTCCATCAGTTTGTATAGCAGACCCTCATGCCAAATTGAGTCGAAGGCTTTTTTGAAATCAACAAAGCATGAGAAGACTTTGCCTTTGTTTTGGTTTGTTTGGTTGTCAATTAGGGTGTGCAGGGTGAATACATGGTCTGTTGTACGGTAATTTGGTAAAAAGCCAATTTGACATTTGCTCAGTACATTGTTTTCATTGAGGAAATGTACGAGTCTGCTGTTAATGATAATGCAGAGGATTTTCCCAAGGTTACTGTTGACGCATATCGCATATCTCTCTGTCTGTCTCCAATTTGTCTCCACTTTTGTGGATTGGGGTGATCAGTCCTTGGTTCGAAATATTGGTGAAGATGCAGGAGCTGAGGATGTTCAAACTCTCCCTATCTCTCCCCGTCTGTCTCTATCTCTCCCACCTTCTCCCTCTCTCTCCCTGTCTCTCTCATCAGACTGCAGAACAGCAACATCAGCATGCTGACTGACAGAATGAGAAGCTGAGGTCTGGATAACCAGTATGGCTTCATTAGAGCTAAGACTCTCATCCTGCTCTGGGCATTGAAGTGGAAACAGCTTCACTATCTTATTACAACACAGGGAGGAGGGACAGTTACATGAGTACTGCAAACAAATACTGCAGAAATGAAGAACATGTTGAAGTAAAAGTGTAATCTGCCCAAAATCTCTCCCACATGCTCCTGCTAAAAATCTATATATCTGTTTTTGTATGTAAACATATTGCTTACATTGCAGTGCTGTATAATCTACTAATAGAAACTACTGCTGCAATCTGAAGGACAGGAGCTCCGGTAAATAAGGTGGGAGGGGCTGTAGAAGGACAGGAGCTCCGGTAAATAAGGTGGGAGGGGCTGTAGAAGGACAGGAGCTCCGGTAAATAAGGTGGGAGGGGCTGTAGAAGGACAGGAGCTCTGGTAAATAAGGTGGGAGGGGCTGTAGAAGGACAGGAGCTCTGGTAAATAAGGTGGGAGGGGCTGTAGAAGGACAGGAGCTCTGGTAAATAAGGTGGGAGGGGCTGTAGAAGGACAGGAGCTCCGGTAAATAAGGTGGGAGGGGCTGTAGAAGGACAGGAGCCCTGGTAAATAAGGTGGGAGGGGCTGTAGAAGGACAGGAGCTCTGGTAAATAAGGTGGGAGGGGCTGTAGAAGGACAGGAGCTCTGGTAAATAAGGTGGGAGGGGCTGTAGAAGGACAGGAGCTCTGGTAAATAAGGTGGGAGGGGCTGTAGAAGGACAGGAGCTCCGGTAAATAAGGTGGGAGGGGCTGTAGAAGGACAGGAGCTCTGGTAAATAAGGTGGGAGGGGCTGTAGAAGGACAGGAGCTCTGGTAAATAAGGTGGGAGGGGCTGTAGAAGGACAGGAGCTCTGGTAAATAAGGTGGGAGGGGCTGTAGAAGGACAGGAGCTCTGGTAAATAAGGTGGGAGGGGCTGTAGAAGGACAGGAGCTCCGGTAAATAAGGTGGGAGGGGCTGTAGAAGGACAGGAGCTCTGGTAAATAAGGTGGGAGGGGCTGTAGAAGGACAGGAGATCTGGTAAATAAGGTGGGAGGGGCTGTAGAAGGACAGGAGCTCTGGTAAATAAGGTGGGAGGGGCTGTAGAAGGACAGGAGCTCTGGTAAATAAGGTGGGAGGGGCTGTAGAAGGACAGGAGCTCTGGTAAATAAGGTGGGAGGGGCTGTAGAAGGACAGGAGCTCTGGTAAATAAGGTGGGAGGGGCTGTAGAAGGACAGGAGCGCTGGTAAATAAGGTGGGAGGGGCTGTAGAAGGACAGGAGCTCTGGTAAATAAGGTGGGAGGGGCTGTAGAAGGACAGGAGCTCCGGTAAATAAGGTGGGAGGGGCTGTAGAAGGACAGGAGCTCTGGTAAATAAGGTGGGAGGGGCTGTAGAAGGACAGGAGCTCTGGTAAATAAGGTGGGAGGGGCTGTAGAAGGACAGGAGCTCCGGTAAATAAGGTGGGAGGGGCTGTAGAAGGACAGGAGCTCTGGTAAATAAGGTGGGAGGGGCTGTAGAAGGACAGGAGCGCTGGTAAATAAGGTGGGAGGGGCTGTAGAAGGACAGGAGCTCTGGTAAATAAGGTGGGAGGGGCTGTAGAAGGACAGGAGCTCTGGTAAATAAGGTGGGAGGGGCTGTAGAAGGACAGGAGCTCTGGTAAATAAGGTGGGAGGGGCTGTAGAAGGACAGGAGCTCCGGTAAATAAGGTGGGAGTGGCTGTAGAAGGACAGGAGCTCTGGTAAATAAGGTGGGAGGGGCTGTAGAAGGAGAGGAGCTCCGGTAAATAAGGTGGGAGTGGCTGTAGAAGGACAGGAGCTCTGGTAAATAAGGTGGGAGGGGCTGTAGAAGGAGAGGAGCCCTGGTAAATAAGGTGGGAGGGGCTGTAGAAGGAGAGGAGCTAACTAGACAGAGATGGGAGGGGATGTAGAAGGAGAGGAGCTAACTAGACAGAGATGGGAGGGGCTGTAGAAGGAGAGGAGCTAACTAGACAGAAATGGGAGGGGATGTAGAAGGAGAGGGGCTAACTAGACAGAGATGGGAGGGGCTGTAGAAGGAGAGGAGCTAACTAGACAGAGATGGGAGGGGCTGTAGAAGGAGAGGAGCTAACTAGACAGAGATGGGAGGGGCTGTAGAAGGAGAGGAGCTAACTAGACAGAGATGGGAGTGGCTGTAGAAGGAGAGGAGCTAACTAGACAGAGATGGGAGGGGCTGTAGAAGGAGAGGAGCTAACTAGACAGAGATGGGAGGGGATGTAGAAGGAGAGGGGCTAACTAGACAGAGATGGGAGGGGCTGTAGAAGGAGAGGAGCTAACTAGACAGAGATGGGAGGGGATGTAGAAGGAGAGAAGCTAACTAGACAGAGATGGGAGGGGCTGTAGAAGGAGAGGAGCTAACTAGACAGAGATGGGAGGGGATGTAGAAGGAGAGGGGCTAACTAGACAGAGATGGGAGTGGCTGTAGAAGGAGAGGAGCTAACTAGACAGAGATGGGAGTGGCTGTAGAAGGAGAGGAGCCCTGGTAAATAAGGTGGGAGGGGCTGTAGAAGGACAGGAGCCCTGGTAAATAAGGTGGGAGGGGCTGTAGAAGGACAGGAGCTCTGGTAAATAAGATGGGAGGGGCTGTAGAAGGACAGGAGCTAACTAGACAGAGATGGGAGGGGCTGTAGAAGGAGAGGAGCTAACTAGACAGAGATGGGAGTGGCTGTAGAAGGAGAGGAGCTAACTAGACAGAGATGGGAGGGGCTGTAGAAGGAGAGGAGCTAACTAGACAGAGATGGGAGTGGCTGTAGAAGGACAGGAGCTCTGGTAAATAAGGTGGGAGGGGCTGTAGAAGGAGAGGAGCTCTGGTAAATAAGGTGGGAGGGGCTGTAGAAGGACAGGAGCTCTGGTAAATAAGGTGGGAGGGGCTGTAGAAGGACAGGAGCTCCGGTAAATAAGGTGGGAGGGGCTGTAGAAGGACAGGAGCTCTGGTAAATAAGGTGGGAGGGGCTGTAGAAGGAGAGGAGCTCTGGTAAATAAGGTGGGAGGGGCTGTAGAAGGACAGGAGCTCTGGTAAATAAGGTGGGAGGGGCTGTAGAAGGACAGGAGCTCCGGTAAATAAGGTGGGAGGGGCTGTAGAAGGACAGGAGCTCTGGTAAATAAGGTGGGAGGGGCTGTAGAAGGACAGGAGATCTGGTAAATAAGGTGGGAGGGGCTGTAGAAGGACAGGAGCTCTGGTAAATAAGGTGGGAGGGGCTGTAGAAGGACAGGAGCTCTGGTAAATAAGGTGGGAGGGGCTGTAGAAGGACAGGAGCTCTGGTAAATAAGGTGGGAGGGGCTGTAGAAGGACAGGAGCTCTGGTAAATAAGGTGGGAGGGGCTGTAGAAGGACAGGAGCGCTGGTAAATAAGGTGGGAGGGGCTGTAGAAGGACAGGAGCTCTGGTAAATAAGGTGGGAGGGGCTGTAGAAGGACAGGAGCTCCGGTAAATAAGGTGGGAGGGGCTGTAGAAGGACAGGAGCTCTGGTAAATAAGGTGGGAGGGGCTGTAGAAGGACAGGAGCTCTGGTAAATAAGGTGGGAGGGGCTGTAGAAGGACAGGAGCTCCGGTAAATAAGGTGGGAGGGGCTGTAGAAGGACAGGAGCTCTGGTAAATAAGGTGGGAGGGGCTGTAGAAGGACAGGAGCGCTGGTAAATAAGGTGGGAGGGGCTGTAGAAGGACAGGAGCTCTGGTAAATAAGGTGGGAGGGGCTGTAGAAGGACAGGAGCTCTGGTAAATAAGGTGGGAGGGGCTGTAGAAGGACAGGAGCTCTGGTAAATAAGGTGGGAGGGGCTGTAGAAGGACAGGAGCTCCGGTAAATAAGGTGGGAGTGGCTGTAGAAGGACAGGAGCTCTGGTAAATAAGGTGGGAGGGGCTGTAGAAGGAGAGGAGCTCCGGTAAATAAGGTGGGAGTGGCTGTAGAAGGACAGGAGCTCTGGTAAATAAGGTGGGAGGGGCTGTAGAAGGAGAGGAGCCCTGGTAAATAAGGTGGGAGGGGCTGTAGAAGGAGAGGAGCTAACTAGACAGAGATGGGAGGGGATGTAGAAGGAGAGGAGCTAACTAGACAGAGATGGGAGGGGCTGTAGAAGGAGAGGAGCTAACTAGACAGAAATGGGAGGGGATGTAGAAGGAGAGGGGCTAACTAGACAGAGATGGGAGGGGCTGTAGAAGGAGAGGAGCTAACTAGACAGAGATGGGAGGGGCTGTAGAAGGAGAGGAGCTAACTAGACAGAGATGGGAGGGGCTGTAGAAGGAGAGGAGCTAACTAGACAGAGATGGGAGTGGCTGTAGAAGGAGAGGAGCTAACTAGACAGAGATGGGAGGGGCTGTAGAAGGAGAGGAGCTAACTAGACAGAGATGGGAGGGGATGTAGAAGGAGAGGGGCTAACTAGACAGAGATGGGAGGGGCTGTAGAAGGAGAGGAGCTAACTAGACAGAGATGGGAGGGGATGTAGAAGGAGAGAAGCTAACTAGACAGAGATGGGAGGGGCTGTAGAAGGAGAGGAGCTAACTAGACAGAGATGGGAGGGGATGTAGAAGGAGAGGGGCTAACTAGACAGAGATGGGAGTGGCTGTAGAAGGAGAGGAGCTAACTAGACAGAGATGGGAGTGGCTGTAGAAGGAGAGGAGCCCTGGTAAATAAGGTGGGAGGGGCTGTAGAAGGACAGGAGCCCTGGTAAATAAGGTGGGAGGGGCTGTAGAAGGACAGGAGCTCTGGTAAATAAGATGGGAGGGGCTGTAGAAGGACAGGAGCTAACTAGACAGAGATGGGAGGGGCTGTAGAAGGAGAGGAGCTAACTAGACAGAGATGGGAGTGGCTGTAGAAGGAGAGGAGCTAACTAGACAGAGATGGGAGGGGCTGTAGAAGGAGAGGAGCTAACTAGACAGAGATGGGAGGGGCTGTAGAAGGAGAGGAGCTAACTAGACAGAGATGGGAGGGGATGTAGAAGGAGAGGAGCTAACTAGACAGAGATGGGAGGGGCTGTAGAAGGAGAAGAGCTAACTAGACAGAGATGGGAGGGGCTGTAGAAGGAGAGGAGCTAACTAGACAGAGATGGGAGGGGATGTAGAAGGAGAGGGGCTAACTAGACAGAGATGGGAGGGGCTGTAGAAGGAGAGGAGCTAACTAGACAGAGATGGGAGGGGATGTAGAAGGAGAGAAGCTAACTAGACAGAGATGGGAGGGGCTGTAGAAGGAGAGGAGCTAACTAGACAGAGATGGGAGGGGATGTAGAAGGAGAGGGGCTAACTAGACAGAGATGGGAGTGGCTGTAGAAGGAGAGGAGCTAACTAGACAGAGATGGGAGTGTCTGTAGAAGGAGAGGAGCTAACTAGACAGAGCTGGGAGGGGATGTAGAAGGAGAGGGGCCCTGGTAAATAAGGTGGGAGGGGCTGTAGAAGGACAGGAGCCCTGGTAAATAAGGTGGGAGGGGCTGTAGAAGGACAGGAGCTCTGGTAAATAAGATGGGAGGGGCTGTAGAAGGACAGGAGCTAACTAGACAGAGATGGGAGTGGCTGTAGAAGGAGGATAAGATGAGATTGAAGAGGAGGACCAGATGAGGGGAATGAGGAAAGGAGGAGGTATTGAGAGAGATCCTACAGTGTATGTCCATGGACAGGAGCACCTCTACGATATGTACTAGCAGTAGCACACTGTAAAAACAATGATGATGAGTACTGTATATTTCCTGCCCCACAGCTCAAACAGACACAGTCCTGCCTTGGCTGCTACATGTGCCCTCAGTGGAACAGAGGCCTGATGTGTTCTCAGAGATGATGTACAGAGTATAACTGTATGAGTCGTAATACCCATAAAACCTAGCGGTAAAACCCAGAAATGTTACCTATAGTTTTTCCACCATTCATTAAAAAACATTTTTCTGGAACTACTTCATATAAGGGCAGTGTTTGGTGTAGACTTACCTTGCCATTTTGATAACTGCGCCAATCTCTCAGACAAGGTCACTTTGAGAGCCTGTAATTACACCCCCAAAATTAAATACTAATTAGCCGCTAATGTGGCTATCATACAGAACTACACTTCACATTTTAAGCTTTGATGTAAATCACTCAAGGCGCAGGGTGGGAAAAACCTCCACATTTTTCCATGCAAACTCTCATCGACAAGTAGCAAGCAACCTAGCGAGTAGATATTATAGCCTTTTTAGTTTCTCGTATATTTCTTGCGTGTATTCTTGTTTAGCATTTTTTTAAGTAAGCTACCTTAGCATTTTTTTAAGTAAGCTACCTTAGCATTTTTTTAAGTAAGCTACCTTAGCATTTTTTTAATGACTATATTTGTATTTTATTACCTTTTGCAGCTAACTAGATAACCTTAGGTCTCTCCGACAATCAGAAGCGGACGGTTCTGTGCTATCGACCGGATTGTAACCACTACTCCGATAAGCAAACATTCGTATTTGATTGTTTTCCCGACCTCTGTAAGCGAGAGGAGTTGCTGGAGCTGTGTGATAAGACCTGTTTGATAGCTGCTTTAAATTTCTGGGGCGGGGGGTTTAAAAAATGAGGTTAAAAATCTGTGGTTACCTAGATGCTTTCTAAAATTAGCTAGATAACCACTGGCTGTAGTTATGAGTACAACGCACGTTAACTTCCTTACAAGTAAAAATAAAACCAGCATAGGCTAGCATAATGACTGTTGTGACCTTTTAATTTGGACAAATACTTTGTGAGCTAGCCAGCTAGTTAACGTCAGCTCAAGGTTTTTGTAGTCAAACCTTTTCACGTGATGACATGCTAACTAGCGTTAGCTGACTCAGGCAGGGATATATCTAGCTAAATATCACCTGGTGGGCTACCTAATTAGGCACGTTGATTGACTAGTTGTCTACATTAGCTAACGTTCAATAGCTAATGGACCGTATCTCACCTTGGTGTAGTCTGACTTTCCTAATGGGCAGTGACATGCTAGCGAATGTGCCTAATGTTAGCAATTAGCACTATCTAGCTAACGTTAAGTATCCCTGTCCTGGCAGACTAGCTAGCATATCACCACGCGTGGTGTCTGGGGAAAAGTCTGACTAGTCAAACCAGTAGCTAACGTAATGAGCTAGCTAAACGTTATCCACCATGACAGAAGAGAAGGATCCAGACTCATCCACCGTGATAGAAGAGGAGGATCCAGACTCATCCACCGTGACAGAAGAGGAGGATCCAGACTCATCCACCGTGACAGAAGAGGCGAATCCAGACTCATCCACCGTGACAGAAGAGGCGAATCCAGACTCATCCACCATGACAGAAGAGAATCCAGACTCATCCACCGTGACAGAAGAGGAGGATCCAGACTCATCCACCGTGACGGAAGAGGAGGATCCAGACTCATCCACCGTGACAGAAGAGGGGGATCCAGACTTATCCACCGTGACAGAAGAGGAGGATCCAGACTCCTCCACCGTGACAGAAGAGGGGATCCAGACTCATCCACCATGACAGAAGAGAATCCAGACTCATCCACCGTGACAGAAGAGGAGGATCCAGACTCATCCACCGTGACGGAAGAGGAGGATCCAGACTCATCCACCGTGACAGAAGAGGGGGATCCAGACTTATCCACCGTGACAGAAGAGGAGGATCCAGACTCCTCCACCGTGACAGAAGAGGGGATCCAGACTCATCCACCGTGACAGAAGAGAAGGATCCAGACTCATCCACCATGATAGAAGAGGAGGATCCAGACTCATCCACCATGACAAAAGAGGAGGGTCCAGACTCATCCACCGTGACAGAAGAGGGGGATTGAGACTGAGGAGGATCCAGACTCATCCACCATGACAGAAGAGGAGGATCCAGACTCATCCACCGTGACAGAAGAGGAGGATCGAGACTCATCCACCATGATAGAAGAGGAGAATCCAGTCTCATCCACCGTGACAGAAAAGGAGGATCCAGACTGTTGATTGGGAAACAAGAACAAACAATGAGTTATGAGGAAGGGTGTTGAGGGACCACTTGTCACATTCTCTGAGGTGTGTTTGTGTTCTGATAAACAATGCATTTTCTGTCCAAATTTGATACAGCTTTGAAAAATACCCATCATAGAGATAGGGCTGATATATGACTAACACCATAGAGACAGGACTGATATAGGACTAACACCATAGAGACAGGACTGATATAGGACTAACACCATAGAAACAGGACTGATATAGGACTAACACCCATAGAGACAGGACTGATATAGGACTAACACCATAGAGACAGGACTGATATAGGACTAACACCCATAGAGACAGGACTGATATAGGACTAACACCATAGAGACAGGACTGATATAGGACTAACACCATAGAGACAGGACTGATATAGGACTAACACCATAGAGACAGGACTGATATAGGACTAACACCCATAGAGACAGGACTGATATAGGACTAACACCCATAGAGACAGGACTGATATAGGACTAACACCATAGAGACAGGACTGATATAGGACTAACACCATAGAGACAGGACTGATATAGGACTAACACCATAGAGACAGGACTGATATAGGACTAACACCATAGACACAGGACTGATATAGGTCTAACACCATAGAGACAGGACTGATATAGGACTAACACCATAGAGACAGGACTGATATAGGACTAACACCATAGAGACAGGACTGATATAAGACTTGTCATGGTTAATTCACCTGAATGGGTTTCAGGTCTGATTCCCTTCACATATATGCTGATATTTAACTATTCACAGAGCTACGAACTTTAGCTGGGCTTTTCAGAGAGCAAGGAGCTGACCTCACACAATCCATGGTTATTATATACACAGTGGAAATTAATTCATAACCCAAATGCATTTTCACCTTTGGACTTTTCTGGGCTCTGTTGGTCTTCCATGGGGTAAACGGTAAACACCTTTATGCAGCTCAAAGAAACAAGAATCCAAACCGGTTTAGGAGAAGAGAAACAGAAAGAGAGAGACATGTCAAACTGCTCAGCATTTTAACCTGACCTCACCCTCCATGTTGCTACCACTCAGTTACCCCCTCTCCCCTCTGATATAAAACCATTATCCCAAAACAATGGAGCCACATATTAATCTAAAAAGATTCAGGCCTGATGGCCTCCATCAGTATTCACAGCTGGTTTAAATAGATTAAGGCCTGATGGCCTCCATCAGTATTCACAGCTGGTTTAAATAGATTCAGGAGGCTTGATGGCCTCCATCAGTATTCACAGCTGGTTTAAGTAGATTCAGGAGGCTTGATGGCCTTCATCAGTATTCACAGCTGGTTTAAATAGACTCAGGAGGCTTGATGGCCTCCATCAGTATTCACAGCTGGTTTAAATAGACTCAGGAGGCTTAATGGCCTCCATCAGCTGGTTTAAATAGATTCAGGCCTGATGGCCTCCATCAGTATTCACAGCTGGTCTAAATAGATTCAGGCCTGATGGCCTCCATCAGTATTGGAAGGAGGGAGGTGGTGGAATGAGAGAAGACAGTCTGTCTACCATCAACAACATACAGGCCAGTCTGTCTACCATCAACAACATGCAGGCCCGTCTGTCTACCATCAACAACATACAGGCCAGTCTGTCTACCATCAACAACATACAGGCCAGTCTGTCTGCCATCAACAACATACAGGCCAGTCTGTCTACCATCAACAACATGCAGGCCCATCTGTCTACCATCAACAACATACAGGCCAGTCTGTCTACCATCAACAACATGCAGGCCCATCTTTCCTGGTTGCGGGTGAGGAGAGATTAACTACTTCTCTACTGGTTTTATGAGAAATATTACTGTGATGAAAATTCCAGATCAAATAACATTCAGCTCAGACACCCATACATACCCCACAAGACATACCACCAGGGGTCTCTTCAGACACCCATACATACCCCACAAGACATACCACCAGGGTCTCTTCAGACAACCATACATACCCCACAAGACATACCACCAGGGGTCTCTTCAGACACCCATACATACCCCACAAGACATACCACCAGGGGTCTCTTCAGACACCCATACATCTCCCACAGGACATGCCACCAGGGGTCTCTTCAGACACCCATACATACCCCACAAGACATACCACCAGGGGTCTCTTCACAGTCCCCAAGTCCAAAATGAATTCATGGCAACGCATTATATAGAGCCATGATGGCATGGAACCCTTCCATCTCCAAATACTCAAACAAACAGCAGAATTACCTTTCAAAAACTCTCCTTTAGAGTCTATTATTGACTCACCTGTCAATAGAAGTAACAGAAATGGTTTGGCCCTCAAACAATATTTGTATTTATTATGGAACCGAATCATCTGCCGCCAAGGCAGCATTTACTCTTCCTGGGGTCCAGCAAAATTAAGGCAGTTAAGCAAAAAAATCTAAACATTACAATACAATATGACTCTAACAAACATGATGGTGTCAATCCCTATCCCAGTCTGCTGTTCACACATGCTTCAAGAGGGCCACCATTGTTCTTGTTCCCAAGAAAGATAAGGTAACCGAACTAAATGACTACCGCCCCGTAGCACTCACTTCCGTCATCATGAAGTGCTTTGAGAGACTAGTCAAGGACCATCTCACCTCTACCTTACCTGACACCCTAGACCCACTTCAATTTGCTTACCGCCCCAATAGGTCAACAGACGACGCAATCGTCATCACACTGCACGCTGCCTTATCCCATCTGGACAAGAGGAATGCGTATGTAAGAATGCTGTTCATCAATTACAGCTCAGCATTTAACACCATAGTACCCTCCAAACTCGTCATTAAGCTTGAGACCCTGGGTCTCGACCCCGCCCTGTGCAACTGGGTACTGGACTTCCTGAGGGTAGGTAACAACATCTCCACCCCGCTGATCCTCAACACAAGGGTGTGTTTTCAGCCCTCTCCTGTACTCCCTGTTCACCCATGACTGCGTGGCTATGCAGACCTCCAACTCAATCATCAAGTTTGCAGACAACACTACAGTGGCAGGCTTTATTACCAACAACGACGAGACGGCCTACAGGGAGGAGGTGAGGGCCCTCGGAGTGTGGTGTCAGGAAAATAACCTCTCACTCAACGTCAACAAAACAAAGGAGATTATCGTGGACTTCAGGAAACAGCAGAGGGAGCATCCCGCCATCCACATCGATGGGACAGTAGTGGAGAAGGTGTAAGGTTTTAAGTTCCTCGGCGTACACATCATGGACGAAGTGAAAATTGGTCCACCCACACAGACAGCGTTGTGAAGAAGGTGCAACAGCGCCTCTTCAATCTCAGGAGTCTGAAGAAATATTGATTGTCACCAAAAACATTCACAAACTTTTACAGATACACATTCGAGGGCATCCTGTCGGGCTTTATCACCGCCTTGTACGGCAACTGCTCCGCCCACAACCGCAAGGCTCTCCAGAGGGTAGTGAGGTCTGCACAACGCATCACCGGGGGCAAACTACCTGCCCTCCAGGACACCTACGATGTCACAGGAAGGCCAAAAAGATCATCAAGGACATCAACCACCCGAGCCACTGCCTGTTCACCCCGCTATCATCCAGAAGGCGAGGTCAGTACAGGTGTATCAAAGCTGGGACCGAGTGACTCAGAAACACCTTCTGTCTCAAGGCCATCAGACTGTTAAACAGCCATCACTAACATAGAGTGGCTTTTGCCAACATACAGACTCAAATCTCTAGCCACATAAATGTAATAAATGAATTTAATAAAGTTATCACTAGTCACTTTAAATAAAGACACTTTAATAATGTCTACATACCCTACATTACTCATCTCATATGTATATATTTTATATACTGTATTAAAGCAGGAAGCACCAGTGACTAGATCATTAAAAAAGTGGGCAGATGAAGCAGATGCTAAGCTACAGGACTGTTTTGCACAGACAGGAATATGTTCCGGGATTCTTCCTATGGCATTGAGGAGTACACCACATCAGTCACTGGCTTCATCAATAAGTGCATCAATGAGGTCGTCCCAACAGTGACCATACGTACATACCCCAACCAGAAGCCATGGATTACAGGCAGCATCCGCACTGAGCAAAAGGCTAGAGCTGGCGCTTTCAAGGAGCGGAACTCTAAACTGAAAGCCTATAAGAAATCCCCCTTGCCCGGAAGCTTATGAGAAATCCCGCTAAGCCCTCCGACAAACCATCAAAGAGGCAAAGCGTCAATACACGACTAAGATCGAGTCGTACTACACTGGCTCTGATGCTCGTCGAATGTGGCAGGGTTTGCAAACCATTACAGACTACAAAGGGAAGCACAGCCGAGAGCAGCCCAGTGACACGAGCGTACCAGACGAGCCAAACTACTTTTATGCTTGCGTCGATGCAAATAACGCTGAAACATGCATGAGAGCACCAGCTGTACCGGAAGACTGTGTGATCATGCTCTCCGCAACTAATGTGAGTAAGACCTTTAGACAAGTCAACATTCGCAAGACTGCAGGGCCAGACGGATTACCAGGACATATACTGCGAGCATGTGCTGACCAACTAGCAAGTGTCTTCACTGACATTTTCAACCTCTCCCTGTCCGAGTCTGTAATACCAACATGTTTTAAAGCAGACTACCATAGTGCCTGTGCCCCAAAACACTAAAGTAATCTGCCTAAATGACTACTGACCCATAGACCTCACATCTGTAGCCATGAAATGCTTTGAAAGGCTGGTCATGGCTCACATCAACACCATTATCCCAGAAACCCTAGACCCACCCCAATTTGCATACTGCCCCAACAGATCCATAGATGATGCAATCTCTATTGCACTCCACACTGCCCTTTCCAACCTGGACAAAAGGAACACCTATGTGAGAATGCTATTAATTGACTACAGCTCAGCGTTCAACACCATAGTACCATCAAAGCTCATCACTAAGCTGAAGACCCTGGAACTAAGCACCTCCCTCTGCAACTGGACTTCCTGACGGGCCCCCCCAGGTGGTAAGGGTAGGTAACAACATCCGCCACGCTGATCCTCAACACAGGGCCCCTCAAGGATGAGTGCTCAGTCCCCTCCTGTACTCCCTGTTCACTCATGACTGCACGGTCAGGCACGACTCCCAACACAATCATTAAGTTTGCAGACGGCACAACAGTGGTAGGCCTGATCAACAACAACAACGAGACAGCCTAAAGGGAGGAGGTCAGAGACCTGGCTGTGTGGCGCTGGGACAACAACCTCTCACTCAACGTGATCAAGACAAAGGAGATTTTTGTGGACTACAGGATAAAGAGGACCGAGCACACCCCCATTCTCATTAACGGGGCTGCAGTGGAGCAGGTTGAGAGCTTCAAGTTCCTTGGTGTCCACATCTCCAACAAACTAACATGGTCCAAGCACATCATGACAGTCGTGAAGCGGGCACAACAAAGCCTATTCCCCCTCAGGAGACTGAAAAGATTTGGCATGGGTCCTCAGATCCTCAAAAGGTTCTACAGCTGCATCACTGCCAGGAATGGCAACTGCTCGGCTTCTGACCGCAGGGCACTACAGAGGGTAGTGCGAACGGCCCAGTACATCACTGGGGCCAAGCTTCCTGCCATCCAGGACTTCTATACCAGGCGGTGTCAGGGGAAGGCCCTAAAAATGGTCAAAAACTCCAGCCACCCTAGTCACTGACTGTTCTCTCTGTTCTCTACCACACGGCAAGCAGTACCAGAGAGCCAAGTCCTAGGTCCAAGAGGCTTCTAAACAACTTCTACCCCCAAGCCATAAGATTCCTGAATATCTAGTCAAATGGCTAGTCAAATTATTAATCAGATATAATAAAACAGAGTAAAGTTTAGTTAGTTATAGTTCTATTTCAAATGTAGATATTGTTTAGTCATTATTCATAAAATTCCTAACACTGTAAGTGTAGACAGTACATGTTAGTAATACAGTACAAGTTAGATATACAGTACATGTTAGATATACATGTTAGATATACAGTACATGTTAGTAATACAGTTCAAGTTAGATATACATGTTAGATATACATGTTAAATATACAGTACAAGTTAGATATACAGTACATGTTAGATATACATGTTAGATATACAGTACGTGTTAGATATACATGTTAGATATACAGTACATGTTAGATATACAGTACATGTTAGATATACAGTACATGTCAGATATACAGTACATGTTAGATATACATGTTAGATATTCAGTACATGTTAGATATACATGTTAGATATACAGTACATGTCAGATATACAGTACATGTTAGATATACATGTTAGATATACAGTACATGTTAGATATACATGTTAGATATACAGTACATGTTAGATATACATGTTAGATATACAGTACATGTTAGATATACATGTTAGATATACAGTACATGTTAGATATACAGTACATGTTAGATATACATGTTAGATATACAGTACATGTTAGATATACAGTACATGTTAGATATACATGTTAGATATACAGTACATGTTAGATATACAGTACATGTTAGATATACAGTACAAGTTAGATATACAGTACATGTTAGATATACATGTTAGATATACAGTACGTGTTAGATATACATGTTAGATATACAGTACATGTTAGATATACAGTACATGTTAGATATACAGTACATGTCAGATATACAGTACATGTTAGATATACATGTTAGATATACAGTACATGTTAGATGTACATGTTAGATATACATGTTAGATATACATGTTAGATATACAGTACATGTAAGATATACATTGTGGCGAAATCTGCACGGAGCCTTCACCGTGCACTGCCACTTTAAGAGCGCATGAGCAGTAAGGAAGGAGGAAATAAAGAGAGCTCGTTCAGCTCTTTGGGGAGGAGCTCTTTGGTGGCGCGACAGTTTGATTGTGTGTGCTGTGCTGCAGAAGTTTTGTTTGTTTTCAGCGTGTGTAGTTTATAGAGTGTTTAACTCAATCATCGGTGTAATCGCTCTAGGTCGTGGTTGTTTTCGTTTGGGACCGCGCCCTTGCGAAGCTTTAACATACAAACCAACAAACCATCGGACAGTCTGACAGTACACCTGCATGCCTGAAGACCACAGCTAAGATCTCTCTTTTTCTCTTCCCTCTATCGTTCCAGTGCTTTACCCTGCAACAGACTCTCTATTTTTCCAATGCACTTCCCATTGAAGTTCATTAGAGCTGGACTATTATTGTGGCCCTGCCAGAAGTATTTGGACATTTTAGTTAAAAGGGAGGTTGTTTGCAAGTTGTGTATTGTTATGTGAACTGTATTGAGGTGTACTAATGACATGTGGCCGAGAAGACTGTGGACATTTTTAAGGCCTTTGTTGTTTTGTTGTGTCGATGAACACCCCCCCCCCCCCCCCACACATTCATACCCTCTGCACTCATCCACTAGAAAATAATACAGATTATTGCAAATCCTATGTTTATGACTGGATTCGTTCTTGTATGAAGTTGCTGTTGAATTGCTCTGCCATTATTAGTATTAGTATTATTGTATGAGGTATTATTGTTTGGGTTACCCCTGTGCTGTGATGTGGGTTTTATATGGTGTGTATTCTTTTTTCTCTCCACTGGCTATCTGGTAAACAAGCTACCCTCTAGGCAGTCTCTTCTGCTGATGTGTGTGGGTCTGGTAGTGGTACTCTCTCTATTCTACTCTTTTCCTTTCGGCATGGTTAATATCTGCCTGGCGCCCAAACAAAATCTTTCTTTACCCCTCTCTAATGAATACCGCTACAACATGTTAGATATACATGTTAGATATACAGTACATATGCAGTACTCTCTCTCTCTCTCTCTCTCTCAATTCCATTCCATTGACTTTATTGACATGGCAAGTTCATTATTATTTACATTGTCAAAGTATACATATCTAAAATATATGTATATATATATTTGGCTGCCAAAGCTGCACATTTTGGCTTTTCACCCAATAAATATTAGATTTTTTCTTAATCTTTTATAGTTTCAAATTCTTTGTAATGAATTATAATTTTGGGAAAGAAATATTCTCTTAGGTCTGAGTATTTGTCACAGCATAATAGGAAATGCAGCTCTGTCTCTACCTCTCCCCTGGAGCAGAGTGAGCACAGCCTGTCCTCTCTGGGCAGTCAGGTTTGTCTGTGACGACCGGTCTCTATAGCCAGACTGTGCTCACTGAGTGAGCAGTCTCTCTCTCTCTCTCTCTCTCTCTCTCTCTCTCTCTCTCTCTCTCTCTGTCTCTCTGTCTCTCTGTCTCTCTGTCTCTGTCTCTGTCTCTGCCTCTGTCTCTGTCTCTGTCTCTGTCTCTGTGCCTGCCTGCCTGCCTGCCTGCCTGCCTGCGTCGGTCGGTCGAATGGTCCTCTATTCCAACCTGGACTCAGGGTAGACGTAACATAATGAAAGTAAATCTGATGCACTCTAGTATGATATGTAACGTTTCGTGTGGTATGTATTCATTTGTGGATGTCCATCCATTTTGTATAATATGTTGCAAATTTTCAAAACATATGATATGTTACGGATTCCAATTAGGTGGCTAATTCTAAAGTTAGCTAGGTGGCTAACGTTAGCTAGGCTTGAGGTTAGGGTTAGCGTTTAAGGTTAGGAGTTAGGTTAAAGGGTTAATTTACCTTCTGTCTTATGTAACCGGTGACCCTACCAAAAGTAACAGACTAATTTGTGTGTCAAGGATTTATATTTACTATGTTACGTTTAGTCTATGAGACCAGGTTGGCTATTCTGGGCATCCCTTTGGAATGTATTAAACAGCAGAGAACAATGTCACTGTGAGAGCTGCCTGGCATTAGCACTCAGATCAGCTTCTGGCTTTAGGGAATCCACTCACAGATGAGATGAGTTCCAGGTGCTTAGTTCTTACAGACAAAACATCTGTGTCATTGTTACGTGTCCTTGGAGAGGTTTGGAAAGTAAAGAGAGAGAGAGAGAAAATTATGTTTATCAGCAGATCCACATCCATCTTGTTGTTCTAGGAAACTCCTCCGAAACGGAATCTGTTAAATGCATAGGCCTACTCTCTACTGTAATGTATAGGCCTACTCTCTACTGTAATGTATAGGCCTACTCTCTACTGTAATGCATAGGCCTACTCTCTACTGTAATGTATAGGCCTACTCTCTACTGTAATGTATAGGCCTACTCTCTACTGTAATGTATAGGCCTACTCCCTACTGTAATGCATAGGCCTACGCTCTACTGTAATGTATAGGCCTTCTCCCTACTGTAATGCATAGGCCTACTCTCTACTGTAATGTATAGGCCTACTCTCTACTGTAATGTATAGGCCTACTCTCTACTGTAATGTATAGGCCTACTCTCTACTGTAATGTATAGGCCTACTCTCTACTGTAATGTATAGGCCTTCTCCCTACTGTAATGCATAGGCCTACTCTCTACTGTAATGTATAGGCCTACTTCCTACTGTAATGCATAGGCCTACTCCCTACTGTAATGCATAGGCCTACTTCCTACTGCAATGTATAGGCCTACTCTCTACTGTAATGCATAGGCCTACTCTCTACTGTAATGTATAGGCCTACTCTCTACTGTAATGTATAGGCCTACTCCCTACTGTAATGCATAGGCCTACTTCCTACTGCAATGCATAGGCCTACTTCCTACTGCAATGCATAGGCCTACTCTCTACTGTAATGTATAGGCCTACTCTCTACTGTAATGTATAGGCCTACTCCCTACTGTAATGCATAGGCCTACTTCCTACTGTAATGCATAGGCCTACTTCCTACTGCAATGCATAGGCCTACTTCCTACTGCAATGCATAGGCCTACTCTCTACTGTAATGTATAGGCCTACTCTCTACTGTAATGCATAGGCCTACTCTCTATTGTAATGCATAGGCCTACTCCCTACTGTAATGCATAGGCCTACTCAAATCAAATCAAATACTCTCTACTGTAATGTATAGGCCTACTCTCTACTGTAATGCATAGGCCTACTCTCTACTGTAATGCATAGGCCTACTCTCTATTGTAATGCATAGGCCTACTCTCTACTGTAATGCATAGGCCTACTCTCTACTGTAATGTATAGGCCTACTCTCTACTGTAATGTATAGGCCTACTCCCTACTGTAATGCATAGGCCTACTCCCTACTGTAATGTATAGGCCTACTCTCTACTGTAATGTATAGGCCTACTCTCTACTGTAATGTATAGGCCTACTCTCTACTGTAATGTATAGGCCTACTCCCTACTGTAATGCATAGGCCTACTCTCTACTGTAATGCATAGGCCTACTCTCTACTGTAATGTATAGGCCTACTCTCTACTGTAATGTATAGGCCTACTCCCTACTGTAATGCATAGGCCTACTCTCTACTGTAATGTATAGGTCTACTCTCTACTGTAATGCATAGATCTACTCTCTACTGTAATGTATAGGCCTACTCTCTACTGTAATGCATAGGCCTACTCTCTACTGTAATGTATAGGCCTACTCCCTACTGTAATGCATAGGCCTACTCTCTACTGTAATGTATAGGCCTACTCTCTACTGTAATGCATAGACGAAGAAGGACACACTGTAGGTAAACTGCAGTTGGTCCAGAACAGAGCAGCACGTACTGCATTTAGATGACCACAGAGGGTGAATATCAATGACATTCATGTCAATCTCTCCTGGCTCAAGGTTGAGGAGAGATTGACTGCATCGCTATTGGTCTTTGTGCGAGGTGTTGATGTGTTGAAGGTACTGAACTGTTAAATCAAATTTTAAATCAAATCTAATTTTATTGGTCACATACACATATTTAGCAGATGTTATTGTGTGTGTAGAGAAATACTTGTGTTCCCAGCTCCAACAGTGCAGTAATATCTAACTAAATGCTTATGTTCCTAGCTCCAACAGTGCAGTAATATCTAACTAAATGCTTGTGTTCCTAGCTCCAACAGTGTAGTAATATCTAGCTAAATGCTTGTGTTCCTAGCTCCAACAGTGTAGTAATATCTAGCTAAATGCTTGTGTTCCTAGCTCCAACAGTGCAGTAATATCTAACTAAATACTTGTGTTCCCAGCTCCAACAGTGCAGTAATATCTAACTAAATGCTTATGTTCCTAGCTCCAACAGTGCAGTAATATCTAACTAAATGCTTGTGTTCCTAGCTCCAACAGTGTAGTAATATCTAACTAAATGCTTGTGTTCCTAGTTCCAACAGCCTCTAATGTGCAGAGTTGAGTAACTGGGTGGTAGCCGGCTAGTGATGGCTATCTAAGGTCCAGAACAGAGGCTGAGAAACACATAAATAGAGCCATGACTACATGGAACTCTCTTCCATCCCAGGTAACTCAAGCTACCATTTAAACCAGATTAAAGAACAGCTTACAGCACGACGGGGACTGTGAAGAGACACACACACAGACATAATGTAACATTTGGTGTTGTATTTGGTGTTGTACTATGTACTGTATTATGTATGTGCTGCGTGGTTGGGACACAACTGGGATATGTGGTCATCTTCAGATGAATTCACTAGCTGTGGGTCTCCGGATGGGAGGCTCCAGCTGAATGGCTGAATGGTAATGTAGATGTAGTGACGTGTATTATGTATTTAATGTTGTTTCCTGTTTGGACCCCAGGACGAGTAGCCCCTGCCTCTGCAGCAGTTCATTGGGGATCCTCATAAATACTCACACTAAATGGTAATGTCCTGTGTTACATAGAGGACTCACTAGAGTGCCTCTAACTGTCCACATTAATGGGACCAAGGGCCATTAGTAACATTGTTTTACACCATAACTAAAATACATCTGACCTAACTTAATAGAGGCACTAAATCATGTTGAAATGTGAATAAACTAACATAGATCAAGAGTAGATAAAAATGGCACTTTTTATAGAACACTTTTTTTAAGAACATTTTATAATCCTGGACATGATGCTTTCAGGGTAAAACCCATCCCTCTTCCAGAGGAGACAGAAGACACGGTCTGTTAGTGGCAGAAAGGAAAGCAATGAATATTTTACAGGCTGGCAATGCGCTAGCTCGTGGGTAACAGCATCCAGGGTGGAACTACTGTAGCGTTTATTCAGCTTATCAAAAACACATCTCCCACGGTGCCACAAGGCCAGGAGAGGCGGAGGTGGACCAACTGCAGACCGAGGGCGGCAGGCAGCAGGCGGCATGATTGTTTGTCAATATTGGTGGGTCCCCCCTGCTGTAGAACCCTGACTGCTTCTCAATTGGAAACCAATTCCCTCAATAGTGCACTACTTTCGAACAGAGCACTATGTGCCCTATGAGACCTGGTCAAAGCAGTGAACTATCTAAGGAATAGGGTGCTATTTGAGATGCACACAGAGCCTCACAGAGACAGTATTAAACCAACCACAGACGGTATTAAACCAACCACATACTGTATTAAACCAACCACAGACTGTATTAAACCAACCACATATTGTATTATACCAACCAGACTGTATTATACCAACCACATACTGTATTATACCAACCAGGCTGTATTATACCAACCAGACTGTATTAAACCAACCATATAATGTATTATACCAACCAGACTGTATTATACCAACCAGACTGTATAATACCAACCACAGACTGTATTAAACCAACCACATATTGTATTATACCAACCAGACTGTATTATACCAACCAGACTGTATTATACCAAAAAGACCGTATTATACCAACCACAGACTGTATTAAACCAACCACATATTGTATTATACCAACCATACTGTACTATACCAACCAGACTGTATTATACCAACCAGACTGTATTATACTAACCACATACTGTATGATACCAACCAGACTGTATTATACCAACCAGACTGTATTATACCAACCACATACTGTATTATACCAACCACATACTGTATTATACCAACCAGACTGTATTATACCAACCATACTGTACTATACCAACCAGACTGTATTATACCAACCAGACTGTATTATACCAACCACATACTGTATTATACCAACCAGACTGTATTAAACCAACCAGACTGTATTAAACCAACTAGACTGTATTAAACCAACTAGACTGTATTATACCAACCAGACTGTATTATACCAACCAGACTGTATTATACCAACCAGACTGTATTAAACCAACTAGACTGTATTATACCAACCAGACTGTATTATACCAACCACATACTGTATTATACCAACCAGACTGTATTATACCAACCACAGACTGTATTATACCAACCAGACTGTATTATACCAACCACAGACTGTATTATACCAACCAGACTGTATTATACCAACCACATACTGTATTATACCAACCAGACTGTATTATACCAACCACATACTGTATTAAACCAACCAGACTGTATTATTCCAAACACATACTGTATTATACCAACCAGATTGTATTAAACCAACTAGACTGTATTATACCAACCAGACTGTATTATACCAACCACATACTGTATTATACCAACCAGACTGTATTATACCAACCACATACTGTATTATACCAACCAGACTGTATTATACCAACCACAGACTGTATTATACCAACCACATACTGTATTATACCAACCAGGCTGTATTATACCAACCAGACTGTATTAAACCAACCATATAATGTATTATACCAACCAGACTGTATTATACCAACCAGACTGTATTATACCAAAAAGACCGTATTATACCAACCACAGACTGTATTAAACCAACCACATATTGTATTATACCAACCATACTGTACTATACCAACCAGACTGTATTATACCAACCAGACTGTATTACACTAACCACATACTGTATGATACCAACCAGACTGTATTATACCAACCAGACTGTATTATACCAACCAGACTGTATTATACCAACCACATACTGTATTATACCAACCACATACTGTATTAAACCAACCAGACTGTATTATTCCAAACACATACTGTATTATACCAACCAGACTGTATTATACCAACCATACTGTACTATACCAACCAGACTGTATTATACCAACCAGACTGTATTATACCAACCAGACTGTATGATACCAACCAGACTGTATTACACCAACCAGACTGTATTATACCAACCAGACTGTATTATACCAACCAGACTGTATTATACCAACCAGACTGTATTTTACCAACCACAGCCTGTATTTTACCAACCACAGCCTGTATTATACCAACCAGACTGTATTATACCAACCAGACTGTATTATACCAACCACATACTGTATTATACCAACCAGACTGTATTAAACCAACCAGACTGTATTAAACCAACTAGACTGTATTATACCAACCAGACTGTATTATACCAACCAGACTGTATTATACCAACCAGACTGTATTAAACCAACTAGACTGTATTATACCAACCAGACTGTATTATACCAACCACATACTGTATTATACCAACCAGACTGTATTATACCAACCACATACTGTATTATACCAACCAGACTGTATTATACCAACCACAGACTGTATTATACCAACCAGACTGTATTATACCAACCACAGACTGTATTATACCAACCAGACTGTATTATACCAACCACATACTGTATTAAACCAACCAGACTGTATTATTCCAAACACATACTGTATTATACCAACCAGACTGTATTAAACCAACCAGACTGTATTATACCAACCAGACTGTATTATACCAACCAGACTGTATTATACCAACCAGACTGTATTTTACCAACCACAGCCTGTATTATACCAACCAGACTGTATTATACCAACCAGACTGTATTTTACCAACCAGACTGTATTATACCAACCACATACTGTATTATACCAACCAGACTGTATTAAACCAACCAGACTGTATTAAACCAACTAGACTGTATTATACCAACCAGACTGTATTATACCAACCAGACTGTATTATACCAACCAGACTGTATTAAACCAACTAGACTGTATTATACCAACCAGACTGTATTATACCAACCACATACTGTATTATACCAACCAGACTGTATTATACCAACCACATACTGTATTATACCAACCAGACTGTATTATACCAACCACAGACTGTATTATACCAACCAGACTGTATTATACCAACCAGACTGTATTATACCAACCACAGACTGTATTATACCAACCAGACTGTATTATACCAACCACATACTGTATTATACCAACCAGACTGTATTATACCAACCACATACTGTATTAAACCAACTAGACTGTATTATTCCAAACACATACTGTATTATACCAACCAGACTGTATTATACCAACCACATACTGTATTATACCAACCAGACTGTATTAAACCAACCAGACTGTATTAAACCAACCAGACTGTATTAAACCAACAAGACTGTATTATACCAACCAGACTGTATATACCAACCAGACTGTATTATACCAACCAGACTGTATTAAACCAACTAGACTGTATTATACCAACCAGACTGTATTATACCAACCACGTACTGTATTATACCAACCAGACTGTATTATACCAACCACATACTGTATTATACCAACCAGACTGTATTATACCAACCACAGACTGTATTATACCAACCAGACTGTATTATACCAACCAGACTGTATTATACCAACCACATACTGTATTATACCAACCAGACTGTATTATACCAACCACAGACTGTATTATACCAACCAGACTGTATGATACCAACCAGACTGTATTACACCAACCAGACTGTATTATACCAACCACATACTGTATTATACCAACCACATACTGTATTATACCAACCAGGCTGTACTATACCAACCAGACTGTATTATACCAACCAGACTGTATTAAACCAACCAGACTGTATTAAACCAACCAGACTGTATTATACCAACCAGACTGTATTATACCAACCAGACTGTATTATACCAACCATACTGTATTAAACCAACCATACTGTATTAAACCAACCAGACTGTATTAAACCAACTAGACTGTATTATACCAACCAGACTGTATTATACCAACCAGACTGTATTAACCCAACTAGACTGTATTATACCAACCAGACTGTATTATACCAACCAGACTGTATTAACCCAACTAGACTGTATTATACCAACCAGACTGTATTATACCAACCAGACTGTATTATACCAACCAGACTGTATTAACCCAACTAGACTGTATTATACCAACCAGACTGTATTATACCAACCAGACTGTATTATACCAACCAGACTGTATTATACCAACCAGACTGTACTATACCAACCAGACTGTATTATACCAACCACAGATATATCTGATAGAAATTGGACAAATAAATGGAGGAAAGACTGCTGGGGAAGATAGGCGTCTGGCTGCCTGTTGGGTGTCTGGCTGCCTGTTGGGCCTCTGGCTGCCTGTTGGGCAGTTGCCTGCATATTTCTGTTTACAGAGGGAAGGGGACTGTGGCTGTGGGGGAGGGAGGCTTTGTCATGCTGACTCACTGGAGCACCTCCTACAGCTACTGTATAGGACTTCATGCTTAAACCACTACAATCATTTAGGTTACAGTTCCTCAACAATTTGTGTTAATGATTCTCTGTCAGACCAAATCAAAATGTGTTTTGACGGTTTCTCACCCATCTCCCCTTATCACTACTAATATACATTTAACCACTAAGCCTTGCTGTTTTGCAAGTCAATGTTTTCTGCCTGAAGAGAAATTGGAGTCCTTGAAAAGGCTAAATCTGTTGTTGTGTTTATGGACTAATTGATCTACATTATTAAAGATACTGTTCAGTAGAATGTTGGCCTGTGAACTGCACCTGTGTGTTTATAGACGAATTGATCTACATTATTAAAGGTACTTTTTACTGTTCAGTAGAATGTTGGCCTGTGAACTGCACCTGTGTGTTTATAGACGAATTGATCTACATTATTAAAGGTACTTTTTACTGTTCAGTAGAATGTTGGCCTGTGAACTGCACCTGTGTGTTTATAGACGAATTGATCTACATTATTAAAGATACTGTTCAGTAGAATGTTGGCCTGTGAACTGCACCTGTGTGTTTATAGACTAATTGATCTACATTATTAAAGGTACTTTTTACTGTTCAGTAGAATGTTGGCCTGTGAACTGCACCTGTGTGTTTATAGACGAATTGATCTACATTATTAAAGGTACTTTTTACTGTTCAGTAGAATGTTGGCCTGTGAACTGCACCTGTGTGTTCTATTTCACCTTTACTTAACTAGGCAAGTCAGTTAAGAACAAATTCTTATTTACAATGACGGCCTAGGAACAGTGGGTTAACTGCCTTGTTTAGGGGAAAAACAACAGAGTTTCACCTTTCGGTTACTGGTCCAACACTCTAACCACTAGGCTACCCTGTCGTTTCTCAGTGTTGATGCCAGGGTGGCTATAAACAGCTCCGTCCTTGGGCAAGGACACCATTTGATATGTGTGAGTGTGTGACTGTGACTGTGTATCAGTCCTTTGCTCTGAGGGACAGCAGACCTTCCTTGTTATCTCAATACTAGATCTATGGGCTCCTATCTCTACTGTAGGTCTACTGTACTGGACTGTCTGGCCTACTGTCTCTTCTGTGCTTGTCTGTCTGTCTCTACTGTAGGTCTACTGGACTGTCTGTTTCTACTGTAGGTCTACTGTACTGGACTGTCTGTCTCTACTGTAGGTCTACTGTACTGGACGGTCTGGCCTACTGTCTCTAATGTAGGTATACTGTACTGGACTCTCTGTCTCTACTGTAGGTCTACTGTACTGGACTGTCTGTCTCTACTGTAGGCCTACTGTACTGGACTGTCTGGCCTACTGTCTCTTCTGTACTTGTCTGTCTGTCTCTACTGTAGGCCTACTGTACTGGACTGTCTGTCTCTACTGTAGGTCTATTGTACTGGACTGTCTGTCTCTACTGTAGGTCTACTGTACTGGACGGTCTGGCCTACTGTCTCTAATGTAGGTATACTGTACTGGACTCTCTGTCTCTACTGTAGGTCTACTGTACTGGACTGTCTGTCTCTACTGTAGGCCTACTGTACTGGACTGTCTGTCTCTACTGTAGGTCTACTGTAGTGGACTGTCTGGCCTACTGTCTCTTCTGTACTTGTCTGTCTGTCTCTACTGTAGGCCTACTGTACTGGACTGTCTGTCTCTACTGTAGGTCTACTGTACTGGACTGTCTGTCTCTACTGTAGGTCTACTGTACTGGACTGTCTGTCTCTACTGTAGGTCTACTGTCTCTACTGTAGGTCTACTGGACTGTCTGTTTCTACTGTAGGTCTACTGTACTGGACTGTCTGTCTCTACTGTAGGTCTACTGTACTGGACGGTCTGGCCTACTGTCTCTAATGTAGGTATACTGTACTGGACTCTCTGTCTCTACTGTAGGTCTACTGTACTGGACTGTCTGTCTCTACTGTAGGCCTACTGTACTGGACTGTCTGGCCTACTGTCTCTTCTGTACTTGTCTGTCTGTCTCTACTGTAGGCCTACTGTACTGGACTGTCTGTCTCTACTGTAGGTCTACTGTACTGGACTGTCTGGCCTACTGTCTCTTCTGTACTTGTCTGTCTGTCTCTACTGTAGGCCTACTGTACTGGACTGTCTGTCTCTACTGTAGGTCTACTGTACTGGACTGTCTGTCTCTACTGTAGGTCTACTGTACTGGACTGTCTGTCTCTAAAGTAGGTCTACTGTACTGGACTGTCTGGCCTAATGTCTCTTCTGTACTTGTCTGTCTGTCTCTACTGTAGGCCTACTGTACTGGACTGTCTGTCTCTACTGTAGGTCTACTGTACTGGACTGTCTGGCCTACTGTCTCTTCTGTACTTGTCTGTCTGTCTCTACTGTAGGCCTACTGTACTGGACTGTCTGTCTCTACTGTAGGTCTACTGTACTGGACTGTCTGTCTCTACTGTAGGTCTACTGTACTGGACTGTCTGTTTCTACTGTAGATCTACTGTACTGGACTGTCTGTTTCTACTGTAGGTCTACTGTACTGGACTGTCTGTCTCTAATGTAGGTCTACTGTACTGGACTGTCTGTCTCTAATGTAGGTCTACTGTACCTGACTGACTGTTTCTACTGTAGGTCTACTGTACTGGACTGTCTGGCCTGCTGTCTCTACTGTAGGTCTACTGTACTGGACTGACTGTTTCTACTTTAGGTCTACTGTACTGGACTGACTGTTTCTACTGTAGGTCTACTGTACTGGACTGACTGTTTCTACTGTAGGTCTACTACGTGCTACCTGTCCCGGACCTGCTGTTTTGGACTCTCTCTCTACCACACCTGCTGTCTAGCTCTCAACGATTGGCTATGAAAAGCCAATTACAATGACATTTACATGACCTGTTGCACCCTCTACAACCACTGTGATTATTATTATCTGACCCTGCTGGTCATCTATGAACATTTTAACATCTTGGCCATGTTCTGTTATAATCTCCACCCGGCACAGCCAGAAGAGGACTGGCTACCCCTCAGAGCCTGGTTCCTCTCTAGGTTTCTTCCTAGGTTTTGGCCTTTCTAGGGAGTTTTTCCTAGCCACCGTGCTTCTACACCTGCATTGCTTGCTGTTTGGGGTTTTAGGCTGGGTTTCTGTACAGCACTTTGAGATATCGGCTGATGTAAGAAGGGCTTTATAAATGTATTTTATTGATTGATTGAATGTGTAATATGGGCGGTCATTCTTGGATATTTTTATTTGATACCTAAAAGGGTCCTACAATTCCAAATCAAATAGCTCAATGATCCATGGTATGACGATCTTAAAACAATTCCATATGTTAGCCTAGTCCTCCCCCTTTTTTTAAGTTACCCTGTTTAAAATGCGTAATGTTTAGGTGGTAGAACTGACTACATTAAATGAATCATAGAGGTCTTATAACCTATTTCATTCTACAGGTAAACTGGCTTGGCTCATGTCTGTTATTTCCATTAAGGCTATTTCCATTATTAAATTGGTAAAATTATTTAATTGAGCTTTTATTTGTATGTTAATTAAATTAGTTATTTACCTGTTCTATTGTTATTGCACTGTCGAGAGGTTAACCTGACAGTTAGCGTTTCATTAGGGTTAGGGTTAGATGGACATGACAAATAAATCAACTGGTACTTCGAAGGTGAGGACAGCCAGAAAGACAGGGTTTCTCAAATGACTGCCTCGCCTGGTTCACCAACTACTTCTCTGATAGAGTTCAGTGTGTCAAATCAGAGGGCCTGTTGTCCGGACCTCTGGCAGTCTCTCAAAAATCACTAAAGCTGGAGACTCATATCTCCCTCACTAGCTTTAAGCACCAGCTGTCAGAGCAGCTCACAGATCACTGCACCAGTACATAGCCCATCTGTAAATAGCCCATCCAACTACCTCATCCCCATACTGTATTTATTTTGCTCCTTTGCACCCCAGTATCCCTACTTGCACATTCATCTTCTGCACATCTATCACTCCAGTGTTTCATTGGTATTGTCACGTTCGTTTGTCATTAAGCGCTGCTCCTCCTTTTCACGCTGCTTGGTCCTGGTTTGGTGGGGTGTTCTGTCACGCCCAGCGTGATAAGCATACATTCTTCTTTTAATGAAGGAAAAACCCTAAACAAACTATACAAAACAACCGTGAAGCTATGAGACACGAGTACTGACAGGCAACTACACATAGACAATAACCCACAAAACCAAAATGGAAATGGCAACCTAAATAGGACCCCGAATCACAGACAACAATAAACAGCTGTCTCTGATTGGGAACCAATTCAGGCCACCATAGACCTACATTTACCTAGACAATACCAAAACCCCATAGATATACAAAAAAAGTCTAGACAAGACAAAAACACACATTCCACCTCCGTCACACCTTGAACTAACCAAAATAATAAAGAAAACAAAGATGTCTAAGGTCAGGGCGTGACAGAACCCCCCCCCCCCCCCCCCCCCCCCCCCCAAAGGTGGTACTCCCGGCCGGCAAACGTAAACCTATATGGGAGGGTCTGGGTGTGCATCTCGCTGGAGGTTCCGGGCTGCGGCCCGTCGCTGGAGGTTCCGGGCTGCGGCCCGTCGCTGGAGGTTCCGGGCTGCGGCCCGTCGCTGGAGGTTCCGGGCTGCGGCCCGTCGTTGGAGGTTCCGGTCTGCTGCCCGTCGTTGGAGGTCTCGGGCTTCCGTGCTAGCCGTGTACCTTCATAAAAAAACACTAAACAAACTATACAAAACGACTATGAAGCTATGCGTCACGAGTACTGACACATGGACAATAACCCACAAAACCAAAATGGAAATGGCAACCTAAATATGGTCTCCAATCAGAGACAACGATAAACAGCTGTCTCTGAATGGGAACCAATTCAGGCCACCATAGACCTACATTTACCTAGACAAACCAAAACCCCAGCGATATACAAAAAAAAACCTAGACAAGACAAAAACACACATACCACCTCCGTCACACTCTGACCTAACCAAAATAATAAAGAAAACAAAGATAACTAAGGTCAGGGCGTGACAGGTATATTGTAATTACTTCGCCACCATGGCCTATGAGAACTTGTTCTCAACTGACCTACCTGGTTAAATAAAGGGTTGGGGTTGTATATATAATATATAACGGTGGTTAAATAAAGGGTTAGGGTTATATATATAATATATAAATACCTGGTTAAATAAAGGGTTATTTATATAATACATAAATACCTGGTTAAATAAAGGGTTAGGGTTATATATATAATATATAAATACCTGGTTAAATAAAGGGTTAGGGTTATATATATAATATATAAATACCTGGTTAAATAAAGGGTTAGGGTTATATATATAATATATAAATACCTGGTTAAATAAAGGGTTAGGGTTATATATATATAATATATAAATACCTGGTTAAATAAAGGATTAGGGTTATATATATAATATATATTAATACCTGGTTATATAAAGGGTTAGGGTTATATATATAATATATAAATACCTGGTTAAATAAAGGGTTATATATATTAATACCTAGTTAAATAAAGGGTTATATATAATATATAAATACCTGGTTAAATAAAGGGTTAGGGTTATATATATAATATATAAATACCTGGTTAAATAAAGGGTTAGGCTTATATATATAATATATAAATACCTGGTTAAATAAAGGGTTAGGGTTATATATATAATATATAAATACCTGGTTAAATAAAGGGTTAGGGTTATATATATATATAATATATAAATACCTGGTTAAATAAAGGGTTAGGGTTATATATATAATATATAAATACCTGGTTAAATAAAGGGTTAGGGTTATATATATAATATATAAATACCTGGTTAAATAAAGGGTTAGGGTTATATATATAATATATAAATACCTGGTTAAATAAAGGGTTAGGGTTATATATATAATATATAAATACCTGGTTAAATAAAGGATTAGGGTTATATATGTAATATATTAATACCTGGTTAAATAAAGGGTTAGGGTTATATATATAATATATAAATACCTGGTTAAATAAAGGGTTATATATATTAATACCTGGTTAAATAAAGGGTTAGGGTTATATATATAATATATTAATACCTGGTTAAATAAAGGGTTAGGGTTATATATATAATATATTAATACCTGGTTAAATAAAGGGTTAGGGTTATATATATATAATATATAAATACCTGGTTAAATAAAGGGTTAGGGTTATATATATAATATATAAATACCTGGTTTAATAAAGGGTTAGGGTTATATATATATAATATATAAATACCTGGTTAAATAAAGGGTTAGGGTTATATATATAATATATAAATACCTGGTTAAATAAAGGGTTAGGGTTATATATATAATATATAAATACCTGGTTAAATAAAGGGTTATATATATAATATATAAATACCTGGTTAAATAAAGGGTTAGGGTTATATATATAATATATAAATACCTGGTTAAATAAAGGGTTGGGGTTATATATATAATATATAAATACCTGGTTAAATAAAGGGTTAGGGTAATATATATAATATATAAATACCTGGTTAAATAAAGGGTTAGGGTTATATATATAATATATAAATACCTGGTTAAATAAAGGGTTAGGGTTATATATATAACATATAAATACCTGGTTAAATAAAGGGTTATATATATAATATATAAATACCTGGTTAAATAAAGGGTTAGGGTTATATATATAATATATTAATACCTGGTTAAATAAAGGGTTAGGGTTATATATATATAATATATAAATACCTGGTTAAATAAAGGGTTAGGGATATATATATAATATATAAATACCTGGTTTAATAAAGGGTTAGGGTTATATATATATAATATATAAATACCTGGTTAAATAAAGGGTTAGGGTTATATATATAATATATAAATACCTGGTTAAATAAAGGGTTAGGGTTATATATATAATATATAAATACCTGGTTAAATAAAGGGTTATATATATAATATATAAATACCTGGTTAAATAAAGGGTTAGGGTTATATATATAATATATAAATACCTGGTTAAATAAAGGGTTGGGGTTATATATATAATATATAAATACCTGGTTAAATAAAGGGTTAGGGTTATATATATAATATATTAATACCTGGTTAAATAAAGGGTTAGGGTTATTTATATAATATATAAATACCTGGTTAAATAAAGGGTTAGGGTTATATATATAATATATAAATACCTGGTTAAATAAAGGGTTAGGGTTATATATATAATATATAAATACCTGGTTAAATAAAGGGTTATATATATAATATATAAATACCTGGTTAAATAAAGGGTTAGGGTTATATATATAATATATAAATACCTGGTTAAATAAAGGGTTAGGGTTATATATATAATATATAATTACCTGGTTAAATAAAGGGTTAGGGTTATATATATATAATATATAAATACCTGGTTAAATAAAGGGTTAGGGTTATATATATAATATATAAATACCTGGTTAAATAAAGGGTTAGGGTTATATATATAATATATAAATACCTGGTTAAATAAAGGGTTATATATATAATATATAAATACCTGGTTAAATAAAGGGTTATATATATAATAAATAAATACCTGGTTAAATAAAGGGTTAGGGTTATATATATAATATATAAATACCTGGTTAAATAAAGGGTTAGGGTTATATATATAATATATATAAATACCTGGTTAAATAAAGGGTTAGGCTTATATATATAATATATAAATACCTGGTTAAATAAAGGGTTAGGGTTATATATATAACATATAAATACCTGGTTAAATAAAGGGTTATATATATAATATATAAATACCTGGTTAAATAAAGGGTTAGGGTTATATATATAATATATTAATACCTGGTTAAATAAAGGGTTAGGGTTATATATATAATATATAAATACCTGGTTAAATAAAGGGTTAGGGTTATATATATAATATATAAATAAAGGGTTATATATATAATATATAAATACCTGGTTAAATAAAGGGTTAGGGTTAGGGTTAAAGGGTTAGGGGCGGCAGGGTAGCCTAGTGGTTAGAGCGTTGGACTAGTAACCGGAAGGTTGCGAGTTCAAACCCCCGAGCTGACATGGTACAAATCTGTCGTTCTGCCCCTGAACAGGCAGTTAACCCACTGTTCCCAGGCCGTCATTGAAAATAAGAATTTGTTCTTAACTGACTTGCCTGGTTAAATAAAGGTAAAATAAAAAAATAAAATAAAATAAAATATATATATATATAATATATAAATACCTGGTTAAATAAAGGGTTAGGGTTATATATATAATATATAAATACCTGGTTAAATAAAGGGTTAGGGTTATATATATAATATATAAATACCTGGTTAAATAAAGGGTTAGGGTTAAATATATAAATACCTGGTTAAATAAAGGGTTAGGGTTATGTATATAATATATTAATACCTGGTTAAATAAAGGGTTAGGGTTATATATATAATATATAAATACCTGGTTAAATAAAGGGTTAGGGTTATATATATAATATATTAATACCTGGTTAAATAAAGGGTTAGGGTTATATATATAATATATAAATACCTGGTTAAATAAAGGGTTAGGGTTATATATATAATATATAAATACCTGGTTAAATAAAGGGTTAGGGTTATATATATAATATATTAATACCTGGTTAAATACAGGGTTAGGGTTATATATATAATATATAAATACCTGGTTAAATAAAGGGTTATATATATAATATATAAATACCTGGTTAAATAAAGGGTTAGGGTTATATATATAATATATAAATACCTGGTTAAATAAAGGGTTAGGGTTATATATATAATATATAAATACATGGTTAAATAAAGGGTTAGGGTTATATATATAATATATTAATACCTGGTTAAATAAAGGGTTAGGGTTATATATATAATATATAAATACCTGGTTAAATAAAGGGTTAGGGTTATATATATAATATATAAATACCTGGTTAAATAAAGGGTTATATATATAATATATAAATACCTGGTTAAATAAAGGGTTAGGGTTATATATATAATATATAAATACCTGGTTAAATAAAGGGTTAGGGTTATATATATAATATATGAATACCTGGTTAAATAAAGGGTTATATATATAATATATAAATACCTGGTTAAATAAAGGGTTAGGGTTATATATATAATATATTAATACCTGGTTAAATAAAGGGTTAGGGTTATATATATAATATATAAATACCTGGTTAAATAAAGGGTTATATATATAATATATAAATACCTGGTTAAATAAAGGGTTAGGGTTATATAATATATTAATACCTGGTTAAATAAAGGGTTAGGGTTATATATATATAATATATTAATACCTGGTTAAATAAAGAGTTAGGGTTATATATATATATATAATATATAAATACCTGGTTAAATAAAGGGTTAGGGTTATATATATAATATATAAATACCTGGTTAAATAAAGGGTTAGGGTTATATATATAATATATAAATACCTGGTTAAATAAAGGGTTAGGCTTATATATATAATATATAAATACCTGGTTAAATAAAGGGTTAGGGTTATATATATAATATATAAATACCTGGTTAAATAAAGGGTTAGGGTTATATATATATAAATATAAATACCTGGTTAAATAAAGGGTTAGGGTTATATATATAATATATAATTACCTGGTTAAATAAAGGGTTAGGGTTATATATATAATATATAAATACCTGGTTAAATAAAGGGTTAGGGTTATATATATAATATATAAATACCTGGTTAAATAAAGGGTTAGGGTTATATATATAATATATAAATACCTGGTTAAATAAAGGGTTATATATATAATATATAAATACCTGGTTAAATAAAGGGTTAGGGTTATATATATAATATATAAATACCTGGTTAAATAAAGGGTTAGGGTTATATATATAATATATAATTACCTGGTTAAATAAAGGGTTAGGGTTATATATATATAATATATAAATACCTGGTTAAATAAAGGGTTAGGGTTATATATATAATATATAAATACCTGGTTAAATAAAGGGTTAGGGTTATATATATAATATATAAATACCTGGTTAAATAAAGGGTTATATATATAATATATAAATACCTGGTTAAATAAAGGGTTATATATATAATAAATAAATACCTGGTTAAATAAAGGGTTAGGGTTATATATATATAATATATAAATACCTGGTTAAATAAAGGGTTAGGGTTATATATATAATATATAAATACCTGGTTAAATAAAGGGTTAGGGTAATATGTATAATATATAAATACCTGGTTAAATAAAGGGTTATATATATAATATATGAATACCTGGTTAAATAAAGGGTTAGGGTTATATATATATAATATATAAATACCTGGTTAAATAAAGGGTTATGGTTATATATATAATATATAAATACCTGGTTAAATAAAGGGTTAGGGTTATATATATAATATATAAATAAATACCTGGTTAAATAAAGGGTTAGGGTTATATATATAAATACCTGGTTAAATAAAGGGTTATGGTTATATATATAATATATAAATACCTAGTTAAATAAAGGGTTAGGGTTATATATATAATATATAAATACCTGGTTAAATAAAGGGTTAGGGTTATATATATAAAACATAAATACCTGGTTAAATAAAGGGTTAGGGTTATATATATAATATATAAATACCTGGTTAAATAAAGGGTTAGGGTTATATATATAATATATAAATACCTGGTTAAATAAAGGGTTAGGGTTATATATATAATATATAAATACCTGGTTAAATAAAGGGTTAGGGTTATATATATAATATATTAATACCTGGTTAAATAAAGGGCTAGGGTTATATATATAATATATTAATACCTGGTTAAATAAAGGGTTAGGGTTATATATATATAATATATAAATACCTGGTTAAATAAAGGGTTAGGGTTATATATATAATATATAAATACCTGGTTAAATAAAGGGTTAGGGTTATATATATAATATATAAATACCTGGTTAAATAAAGGGTTAGGGTTATATATATAATATATAAATACCTGGTTAAATAAAGGGTTAGGGTTATATATATAATATATATAAATACCTGGTTAAATAAAGGGTTAGGCTTATATATATAATATATAAATACCTGGTTAAATAAAGGGTTAGGGTTATATATATAATATATAAATACCTGGTTAAATAAAGGGTTAGGGTTATATATATAATATATAAATACCTGGTTAAATAAAGGGTTAGGGTTATATATATAAATATAAATACCTGGTTAAATAAAGGGTTAGGGTTATATATATAATATATAAATACCTGGTTAAATAAAGGTTAGGGTTATATATATATAATATATAAATACCTGGTTAAATAAAGGGTTAGGGTTATATATATAATATATTAATACCTGGTTAAATAAAGGTTAGGGTTATATATATAATATATAAATACCTGGTTAAATAAAAGGTTAGGGTTATATATATAATATATAAATACCTGGTTAAATAAAGGGTTAGGGTTATATATATAATATATAAATACCTGGTTAAATAAAGGGTTAGGGTTATATATATAATATATAAATACCTGGTTAAATAAAGGGTTAGGGTTATATATATAATATATTAATACCTGGTTAAATAAAGGGTTAGGGTTATATATATAATATATGAATACCTGGTTAAATAAAGGGTTAGGGTTATATATATAATATATAAATACCTGGTTAAATAAAGGGTTAGGGTTATATATATAATATATAAATACCTGGTTAAATAAAGGGTTAGGGTTATATATATAATATATAAATACCTGGTTAAATAAAGGGTTATATATATAAATACCTGGTTAAATAAAGGGTTATGGTTATATATATATAATATATAAATACCTGGTTAAATAAAGGGTTAGGGTTATATATATAATATATAAATACCTGGTTAAATAAAGGGTTATATATATAATATATAAATACCTGGTTAAATAAAGGGTTAGGGTTATATATATAATATATAAATACCTGGTTAAATAAAGGGTTAGGGTTATATATATAATATATAAATACCTGGTTAAATAAAGTGTTAGGGTTATATATATAATATATAAATACCTGGTTAAATAAAGGGTTAGGGTTATATATATAATATATTAATACCTGGTTAAATACAGGGTTAGGGTTATATATATAATATATTAATACCTGGTTAAATAAAGGGTTAGGGTTATATATATAATATATAAATACCTGGTTAAATAAAGGGTTAGGGTTATATATATATAATATATAAATACCTGGTTAAATAAAGGGTTAGGGTTATATATATAATATATAAATACCTGGTTAAATAAAGGGTTAGGGTTATATATATAATATATTAATACCTGGTTAAATACAGGGTTAGGGTTATATATATAATATATAAATACCTGGTTAAATAAAGTGTTAGGGTTATATATATATAATATATAAATACCTGGTTAAATAAAGGGTTAGGGTTATATATATAATATATAAATACCTGGTTAAATAAAGGGTTAGGGTTATATATATAATATATAAATACCTGGTTAAATAAAGCGTTAGGGTTATATGTATAATATATAAATACCTGGTTAAATAAAGGGTTATATATATAATATATAAATACCTGGTTAAATAAAGGGTTATGGTTATATATATATATATAATATATAAATACCTGGTTAAATAAAGGGTTAGGGTTATATATATATAATATATAAATACCTGGTTAAATAAAGGGTTAGGGTTATATATATAATATATAAATACCTGGTTAAATAAAGCGTTAGGGTTATATGTATAATATATAAATACCTGGTTAAATAAATAAATAAATGGGAAAAGATGCCCAGCTTTGTGGTTAGATTGTAGGTGAACAAAACTTTGAATGGTCCTCAGATGTTATGTAATCAAAACATCATTAGCACATAGATCTGATGAATTTAAATGAATAGGCTTTATAAATGATTATATTCTGCAGGGCAAGGTTTTTTGGTCTCTATATATACACATAGCCTTGGATCTATGAAGCTTCTTATGTGTCATGTTTGGAGTTGAGTTTCAGTATACAGTAACGTTGAGTTTCCCTGGTCGTGTCAGTATACAGTAACGTTGAGTTTCCCTGGTCGTGTCAGTATTACAGTAACGTTGAGTTTCCCTGGTCGTGTCAGTATACAGTAACGTTGAGTTTTCCTGGTCGTGTCAGTATACAGTAACGTTGAGTTTCCCTGGTCGTGTCAGTATACAGTAACGTTGAGTTTCCCTGGTCCTGTCAGTATACAGTAACGTTGAGTTTCCCTGGTCGTGTCAGTATACAGTAACGTTGAGTTTCCCTGGTCGTGTCAGTATACAGTAACGTTGAGTTTCCCTGGTCGTGTCAGTATACAGTAACGTTGAGTTTCCCTGGTCGTGTCAGTATACAGTAACGTTGAGTTGCCCTGGTCGTGTCAGTACACAGTAATGTTGAGTTTCCCTGGTCGTGTCAGTATTACAGTAACGTTGAGTTTCCCTGGTCGTGTCAGTATACAGTAACGTTGAGTTTCCCTGGTCGTGTCAGTATACTGTAACGTTGAGTTTCCCTGGTCGTGTCAGTATACAGTAACGTTGAGTTTCCCAGGTCGTGTCAGTATTACAGTAACGTTGAGTTGCCCTGGTTGTGTCAGTATACAGTAACGTTGAGTTGCCCTGGTCGTGTCAGTACACAGTAACGTTGAGTTTCCCTGGTCGTGTCAGTATACAGTAACGTTGAGTTTCCCAGGTCGTGTCAGTATACAGTAACGTTGAGTTGCCCTGGTCGTGTCAGTACACAGTAACGTTGAGTTTCCCTGGTCGTGTCAGAACACAGTAACGTTGAGTTTCCCTGGTCGTGTCAGTATACAGTAACGTTGAGTTTCCCTGGTCGTGTCAGAACACAGTAACGTTGAGTTTCCCTGGTCGTGTCAGTATACAGTAACGTTGAGTTGCCCTGGTCGTGAAAGTATACAGTAGCTTTCAAGAACAACTGCCCCTAAAAACCAACTTCTCAGTTAGAAAACAGCTCATGTGGTAGTGATGTTAGTTTGATTCTGGAGCACCGAGGCATCGAAATCGCTAAGCAGCTATATTCAAAGCAGTGAGCTGATGCGTGTATCGCGTTAACAGAAGGACGCCATCAATAACATCCGAAGCTGTTTGATCACGTGCTTTTTCAAACCGTGTGTTACAAAATGTGAGATTTCGCGGTGGTTCCGGTGCTTTCTTTGATTAAGCTGTTTTCAAAACGGAGCATTTAGAACAGCAGGCCAGTGGAGCATTTAGAACAGCAGGCCAGTGGAGCATTTAGAACAGCAGGCCAGTGGAGCATTTAGAACAGCAGGCCAGTGGAGCATTTAGAACAGCAGGCCAGTGGAGCATTTAGAACAGCAGGCCAGTGGAGCATTTAGAACAGCAGGCCAGTGGAGCATTTACAACAGCAGGCCAGTGGAGCATTTAGAACAGCAGGCCAGTGGAGCATTTAGAACAGCAGGCCAGTGGAGCATTTAGAACAGCAGGCCAGTGGAGCATTTACAACAGCAGGCCAGTGGAGCATTTAGAACAGCAGGCCAGTGGAGCATTTAGAACAGCAGGCCAGTGGAGCATTTAGAACAGCAGGCCAGTGGAGCATTTAGAACAGCAGGCCAGTGGAGCATTTAGAACAGCAGGCCAGTGGAGCATTTAGAACAGCAGGCCAGTGGAGCATTTAGAACAGCAGCAGCCAGGGGCAACTGGTAGGGAAGAAGAGCATTTAGGTGACCTAGACAAAGGCCCACAACACATTAAGCTACCCCACAATACTCTTTAAAAAAAACTTTAAAAAAATCTAATTTATTTATAAAGCCCTTCTTACATCAGCTGATATATCAAAGTGCTGTACAGAAACCCAGCCTAAAACTGGACTGTTTTGGATTGCAAAACTAAAGAGACAAACAAGACAAGACTCAGCGACAACAACATAAGAGGTCAGGTGGAGAGAGACACCAGACAAGACAAAGAGACAGCAACAGAACAATACGATATGATGGAGAGAGACACCAGACAAGACACAAAGACAGCAACAGAAGAATACGATATGATGGAGAGAGACACCAGACAAGACACAAAGACAGCAACAGAAGAGGTCAGGTGGAGAGAGACACCAGACAAGACACAAAGACAGCAATAGAAGAATAGGATATGATGGAGAGAGACACCAGACAAGACACAAAGACAGCAACAGAAGAGGTCAGGTGGAGAGAGACACCAGACAAGACACAAAGACAGCAACAGAAGAATAGGATATGATGGAGAGAGACACTAGACAAGACACAGAGACAGCAACAGAAGAAGTCAGGTGGAGAGAGAACAGAGCAGTAGACTGTATCACTTCAAGCTGCTCTATACAGTCTGATTTGTTTGACTTACTTGCATTATACCAGGTGAAATACAGACAGCGAAAATGTAAAAGATGGTTTGGAAAGAATTTGCAGGTGAGGTGAAAAAGCCTGTGAAATTACTATTACATGGATTCTAATTGGATTCCAATTACTAGAGAGAGAGAGAGCAAGAGAGAGAGAGCGGGACAGATAGAGACAGAGAGAGAGAGGGACAGAGAGAGACAGAGAGAGAGAGAGAGGGAGAGAGAGACAGAGAGAGAGAGAGGGAGAGCGAGCAAGAGGCAATGTTAACACATGTTTCCCATGCCAATAAAGCCCTTGAATTGAATTGAGAGAGAGAGCACAATCCCTCCATCAGTGATCAGACTGTCTGCAATAGGCTGAGAGAGGTAGGCCTGTTGTAAGGCAGGTCTGCACCAGACATCACCAGACATCTGTGCGTGATTTCCTGCAAGACAGGATTGTCAGTGTTCTGCCATGGCCAGTGAAGAGCCCGGATCTCAATCCCATTGAGCACGTCTGGGACCTGTTGGATCGGAGGGTGAGGGCTAGGGCCATTCCCCCCAGAAATGTCCGGAAACTTGCAGGTGCCTTGGTGGATGAGTGGGGTAACATCTCACAGCAAGACCTGGCAAACCTGGTGCAGTCCATGAGGAGGAGATGCACTGCAGTACTTAATGCAGCTGATACTGACTGTTAAGTTTGACCCCCCCCCCCCCCCCCCCCCCCCCTCCCACTTTGTTCAGGGACACATTATTCAATTTATGTTAGTCACATGTCTGTGGAACTTGTTCAGTTCATGTTTCATTTGATGAATCTTGTTATGTTTATACAAATATGTTAAGTTTGCTGAAAATAAACGCAGTTGACAGTGAGAGGACTTTCTTTTTTTGCTGAGTTTATCAAGTTGGCTAGATGTCCTTTGGGTGGTGGATCATTCTTGATAAACACAGGAAATTGTTAAGCGTGAAAACCACAGCAGCGTTGTAGTTCTTGACACACTCAAACCAGAGCACCTGGGTAGATAGTGTTGCAGAGTAGGGACCCACAGTAGAAACTCTAATTGGGTACTGGCAGTGTCTGCTGTGGCAGGTGGAACCGAAAAGTATCTCTCGTTGTTCTAATCTCTCAGTGTTCATCTCAATGTGCACCAAATTCATCCCTCCTACTGGCTTAAGGCAAAGACAAGAGCGTCTTAAAATCCTAGAAACTCTGAGAAAGGCAAAATGACACTCCACCAGCAACACTCAGATTACATCAAACACAAGAACAGCTGTCATCATAATGCCTCCAGGGCAAAAGGTCTGAATAAGTAGCCTATCAGAGTAATGATGTGATTCAATCTGTTTATACAAAATGTCTGTAAAACAAGGAGAGCAGGAGACATTCCATTTATTTTATGTTTATTTGTATGAAAATAAGAGCTAGAATAACAACAGGAACGTAATAAGAAAGGCGGTATATATGCATCACATTGTTGAGAGGTGATTATGCATTATGTGAAGTGTACCTAAATACAGCACTCTGCTTCCTTGTCTCTGAAGATGGAAGACACTACAGAGTGACAACATGTCCTCAGCCCTTCCCTGTTTTAAAAAAGGGAACAGCTGAGGACAACTGATCTAATTCTAGCCATGTGTGAGTTTGTGAGGCTACAGTACTGAGATGAGAACATAGTCTATTCTAGAACACAGAGGCTATGCCACTCCAAACCAACAGTCCATTCTAGAACACAGAGGCTATGACGCTCCAAACCAACAGTCCATTCTAGAACACAGAGGCTATGACGCTCCAAACCAGCAGTCCATTCTAGAGCACAGAGGCTATGACATTCCAAACCAACAGTCCATTCTAGAACACAAACCAACAGTACATTCGAGGACACAGAGGCTATGCCATTCCAAACCAACAGTCCATTCTAGAACACAGTGCCTATAACATTCCAAACCAACAGTCTATTCTAGAACACAGAGGCTACGACACTCCAAACCAGCAGTCCATTCTAGAGCACAGAGGCTATGACATTCCAAACCAACAGTCCATTCTAGAACACAGAGGATATGACATTCCAAACCAACAGTCTATTCTAGAACACAGAGGCTATGCCACTCCAAACCAGCAGTCCATTCTAGAGCACAGAGGCTATGACATTCCAAACCAACAGTCCATTCTAGAACACAAACCAACAGTCCATTCGAGAACACAGAGGCTATGACATTCCAAACCAACAGTCTATTCTAGAACACAGAGGCTATGACATCCTCCAAGCCAACAGTCGATTCTAGAACACAGAGGCTATGACACTCCAAACCAACAGTCCATTCTAGAACACAAACCAACAGTCCATTCTAGATCACAGAGGCTATGACACTCCAAACCAACAGTCCATTCTAGAACACAAACCAACAGTCCATTCTAGATCACAGAGGCTATGACACTCCAAACCAACAGTCCATTCTAGAACACAAACCAACAGTCCATTCTAGAACACAGAGGCTATGACACTCCAAACCAACAGTCCATTCTAGAACACAAACCAACAGTCCATTCTAGATCACAGAGGCTATGACACTCCAAACCAACAGTCCATTCTAGAACACAGAGGCTATGACACTCCAAACCAACAGTCCATTCTAGAACACAGAGGATATGACATTCCAAACCAACAATCTATTCTAGAACACAGAGGCTACGACACTCCAAACCAGCAGTCCATTCTAGAGCACAGAGGCTATGACATTCCAAACCAACAGTCCATTCTAGAACACAGAGGATATGACATTCCAAACCAACAGTCTATTCTAGAACACAGAGGCTACGACACTCCAAACCAGCAGTCCATTCTAGAGCACAGAGGCTATGACATTCCAAACCAACAGTCCATTCTAGAACACAGAGGCTATGACATTCCAAACCAACAGTCCATTCTAGAACACAAACCAACAGTCCATTCGAGAACACAGAGGCTATGACATTCCAAACCAACAGTCCATTCTAGAACACAGAGGCTATGACACTCCAAACCAACAGTCCATTCTAGAACACAGAGGCTATGACGCTCCAAACCAACAGTCCATTCGAGAACACAGAGGATATGACATTCCAAACAAACAGTCCATTCTAGAACACAGAGGCTACGACATTCTAAACCAACAGTCCATTCTAGAACACAGAGGCTACGACACCCCAAACCAACAGTCCATTCTAGAACACAGAGGCCGTGACATTCTAAACCAACAGTCCATTCTAGAACACAGAGGCTATGACATTCTAAACCAACAACCATTCGAGAACACAGAGGCTATGACACTCCAAACCAACAGTCCATTCTAGAACACAGAGGCTATGAAACTCCAAACCAACAGTTCATTCTAGAACACAGAGGCTATGATGCTCCAAACCAACAGTCCATTCTAGAACACAGAGGCTATAACATTCCAAACCAACAACAGTCCATTCTAGAACACAGAGGCTATGAAGCTCGAAACCAACAGTCCATTCTAATGAGGAGTATTGAACAGTACTGTATGGTATTGGATAGTACTGAACAGTACTGTATGGTAATGAATAGTACTGAACAGTACTGTATGGTAATGGATAGTACTGAACAGTACTGTATGGTAATGGGTAGTACTGTATGGTAATGAGTAGTATTGTATGGTAATGGATAGTACTGAACAGTACTGTATGGTAATGGGTAGAACTGTATGATAATGTATTGTATGGTAATGGATAGTACTGAACAGTACTGTATGGTAATGGGTAGTACTGTATGGTAATGAATAGTACTGAACAGTACTGTATGGTAATGAAAAGTACTGAAGAGTACTGTATGGTAATGAATAGTACTGAACAGTACTGTATGGTAATGGGTAGTACTGTATGGTAATGAGTAGCACTGGACAGTACTGTATGGTAATGCATATTTCTGAACAGTACTGTATGGTAATGAAAAGTACTGAACAGTACTGTATGGTAATGAGTAGTACTGAACAGTACTGTATGGTAATGGATACAGTACAGTATGGCAATGAGTAGTACTGAACAGTACTGTATGGTAATGAGTAGTACTGAACAGTACTGTGTGGTAATGAATAGTACTGAACAGTACTGTATGGTAATGGGTAGTACTGTATGGTAATGAATAGTACTGAACAGTACTGTATGTTAATGAGTAGTACTGAACAGTACTGTATGGTAATGAGTAGTACTGTATGGTAATGAGTAGTACTGGACAGTACTGTATGGTAATGCATGGTTCTGAACAGTAATGTATGGTAATGGCGGTAGTACTGTATGGTAATGAGTAGTACTAAACAGTACTGTATGGTAATGGGTATTACTGAACAGTACTGTATGGTAATGAGTAGTACTGAACAGCACTGTATGTTATTGGATAGTACTGAACAGGACTGTATGGTAATGGATAGTACTGAACAGCACTGTATGGTAATGGTTAGTACTGAACAGTACTGTATGGTAATGGATACAGTACAGTATGGTAATGAGTAGTACTGAACAGTACTGTATGGTAATGGATACAGTACAGTATGGTAATGAGTAGTACTGAACAGTGCTGTATGGTAATGGATACATTACAGTATGTTAATGCATAGTACTGAACAGTATTGTATGGTAATGAATAGTACTGAACAGTACTGTATGGTAATGGATACAGTACAGTATGGTAATGAGTAGTACTGAACAGTACTGTATGGTAATGGATACAGTACAGTATGGTAATGAATAGTACTGCGCTGTACTCTATGGTAATGAAGTGTACTGAACAGTACTGTAGGGTAATGAATAGTACTGAACAGTACTGTATGGTAATGAATAGTACTGAACAGTACTGTATGATAATGGATACATTACAGTATGGTAATGAATAGTACTGAACAGTACTGTATGGTAATGAATAGTACTGAACAGTACTGTATGGTAATGGATACAGTACAGTATGGTAATGAGTAGTACTGAACAGTACTGTATGGTAATGAGTAGTACTGAACAGTACTGTATGCTAATGGATACAGCACAGTATGGTAATGAGTAGTACTGTATGTATGTACTGTATGGTAATGAATAGTACTGAACAGTACTGTATGGTAATGAATAGTACTGAACAGTACTGTATGGTAATGAATAGTACTGAGCAGTACTCTATGGTAATGAATAGTACTGAACAGTACTGTATGGTAATGAATAGTACTGAACAGTACTGTATGGTAATGAATAGCACTGAACAGTACTGCATGATAATGGATACATTACATTATGGTAATGAATAGTACTGAACAGCACTGTATGGTAATGCATAGTAGTGAACAGTACTGTATGGTAATGGATACAGTACAGTATGGTAATGGGTAGTACTGAACAGTACTGTATGGTAATGAAAAGTACTGAACAGTACTGTATGGTAATGAGTAGTACTGAACAGTACTGTATGGTAATGAGTAGTACTGAACAGTACTGTATGGTAATTGATACAGTACAGTATGGTAATGAGTAGTACTGAACAGTACTGTATGGTAATGGGTAGTACTGAACAGTACTGTATGGTAATGAATAGTACTGAACAGTACTGTATGGTAATGGGTAGTACTGAACAGTACTGTATGGTAATGAGTAGTACTGAACAGTACTGAATGGTAATAGATACAGTACAGTATGGTAATGAGTAGTACTGAACAGTACTGTATGGTAATGGGTAGTACTGAACAGTACTGTATGGTAATGAGTAGTACTGAACAGTACAGTATGGTAATGGATACAGTACAGTATGTGCTGTGCTTTTATTCTGAGCAGTTACTCTGGTGTGAACGACCACCTCAAGAGGAAAGGAGACAGTAACTTCACTGCTTCTGGTCAAGGTAATAAAGTACATAGTAGCTGTGGGAATCACTGGTCCTCTTTCCTCTTAGGTTACCATGCTTTGCTCTGGTAAACATGTGATTTGGTATTTCCACACTGTATCATTGGCTGATAGGAGTTGAGTAGTTGGGTCTTCACAGCAGGTAGAGGAAGGAATGTGCTTTCTTGATTGTCAAACAACTTCAAAGTTCTCTCTGAAAATTTCAACTGTGATTCTATTTTTAGAAGCAGGCAGGAGTTGTTGGCGCAAGGCTTGGTAGTTGGTATTTAAGGGGCTGATAAAGGCTGTGATTGGCTGTTGATGGACTAGTAAGTAGTATATTTGGTCAGCTGCTGTGAGTGTCAAAGGACATGTTTTCCTCTGTATTTCTAGTCAAATCTTTGCTACAGGAGACAGTTCCATCTATCTAACAAACCATGCAGGGGTTCTGGAGAGATATAGAGTGGGGTGGATAAACCAGAGACCATCCATACCTGGGATCCTTGACCGTCTCTGAGAAAACACATAGGGTCATTATCATGTGGGGTTACCTAATGTATATCTGACCACAACAAAGTCAACTCCACTAGGTGGACTGTAGGTCCCTTAAATCCAACTTAAATCCAACTCAAGAAATCTGGAGCTGTTTTTCAAATGCTCCCATGGTGTGCTCCATATATATAGTAGAATATAGTTGTATCTCTCTGGTGTGCTCAGTGAAGTGTCTGTCTGTCACACAGTGGTCTCAATCTTCTCGATGATCTCCACCATGGACTTAGAGGGAGACAACAGAGAGGTCTCATCCTGGTCCCAGAGACTACAGAGGCTAGATGTCCCATCTCCATCGCCGCTCAACACTTCATTCTGATCCTCTGACTCTGACTCACAGGATTCCAGGTAGTGCCGACCTAGCGCGTTGATCCCAGAGTCCTCGGAGCTGGATGGAGAGGAGCAGTGGTCCATCTTGGGGCCTTTCAGCTTGTCTACAGGGCTGTGGTGGTGGTGCTCCCTCTGGTCTACTGGGGTGCTGTAGTAATGCTTGTCCACAGAGCTTTTGTAGTGTTGTGGTATTTTGTTGTAGTCCGCAGAGGGGTGATGCTTGTCTAGAGACGATTTGTGTTGCTTCTCACTGTGTGCAGGGGGATTGTGTTGGTGAACAGGGCTTTTGTGGTGGGGCTTGTCCACGGGGGGCTGTAGTGCGTTGTGGTGGTGGTCGTTGTGAACAGATCGTGTTGGCTTACTGGGAGGAGGCACCTGAGGAGGAGCAGCAGCAGGAGGAGGTGCCGCAGCAGGAGGAGGTGCAGCAGCAGGAGGAGGTGCCGCAGCAGGAGGAGGTGCAGCAGGAGGAGGAGGTGCAGCATAAGGAGGAGGTGCCACAGCAGGAGGAGGTGCAGCAGCAGGAGGAGGTGCAGCAGGAGGAGGAGGTGCAGCAGCAGGAGGAGGTGCCACAGCAGGAGGAGGTGCCGCAGGAGGAGGAGGTGCCGCAGCAGGAGGAGGTGCAGCAGCAGGAGGAGGTGCAGCATCAGGAGGAGGTGCAGCATCAGGAGGAGGTGCAGCATCAGGAGGAGGTGCAGCATCAGGAGGAGGTGCAGCAGCAGGAGGAGGTGCCGCATCATGAGGAGGTGCAGCAGCAGGAGGATCAGGGATGGGAGGAGGAGAACGTTGAACATAACACATCTTCCCGTTGATGCGTTTGACGATGTAGTCGTCGATGAAGAGGTCTGCTATGACACAGTATTTGGGCGACTGAAGGAACGGCGGGGACTGGAAGCAGGGGGCGATCTTCAGGAAGCGTTCGGTGAGGGAGACAGACAGGTTCATGGTGGGTGGGGACTCAGAGGGGTCAGAGGGCACCGCCGTGCTCGGCAGCTGGCACACACTGGTCATGGGCTGGTAAACATATTTACCTGCACAGACAGGAAGAGAAACACAACAGAAGAAATGTAAATATACTAATCAAGACAAGAGCCTCTAGATGACTCCTGGTGTTTTGACTCTGAGCCGTTTCGAATACTGACAACCTGTGTTTAACAATCAGATATTCATCAAACTAACGACAAGAGTTTAACAATCAGATATTCATCAAACTAACGACAAGAGTTTAACAATCAGATATTCATCAAACTAACGACAAGATTAACAATCAGATATTCAGAGTTAAAGGTAGAGGCTAGACACTAGTGTTGAAGAAGGACAACACCAGAGAGTTAAAGGTGGAGGCTAGACACTAGTGTTGAAGAGAGAAGATTGAAAAGCATTTGCTAAAAATAAAAAATGCACTACAATATGAGATAAACAGTATTTCTCGTTGGTACTGTAGGCCAAATCGTCTACACCACATTTATCCGGGCATTTCAGCGGATCATTTGAATCACTAGGCTGCTGCACATTTTAGATGGAGACATTAAAATCGTGAGATTACATCTGACTGAGATTACGATGTTACGGACTGCTACCATGTGAAGGTCTAAACTGCTACTACTGCTGAGACGCTGATAGCAAACTGAAAATTGCTTCTGGCAGCGTCTCGAATAGCACCCTATTTCCTATATAGTACACTACTTTAGGCATTGTGGACCCTGGACAAAAGAAGTGCACTATAAAGGGAATAGGGTGCCATTTGGGATGCAGGGATAAGCTTTCTACTGTGCTGAGGATTTCCAAACCTGTCGCAGAGAGAATCAATAAAGAGACTATGTTCACTGTTGAGCCTGTCAGGTATGGTTATGACTCCTGCTTTACGTTTTCAGATAGTCAGGATGTAAACAGACAGTAGTAACTAATACAGTAGTAGTAGTAGTAGTAACAGTAGTAGTAGTAGTAGTAGTGGTAGTAGTAGTAGTAGTAGTGGTAGCAGTAGTAGTAACAGTAGTAGTAGTAGTAGTGGTAGTAGTAGTAGTAACAGTAGTAGTAGTAGTAGTAGTAACAGTAGTAGTGGTAGTAGTAGTAGTAGTAACAGTAGTAGTAGTAGTAGTAGTAGTAGTAGTAGTAGTAGTAGTAGTAGTAACAGTAGTAGTAGTAGTAGTAGTAGTAGTAGTAGTAGTAACAGTAGTAGTAGTAGTAGTAGTACTAGTAACAGTAGTAGTAGTAATAGTAGTAGTAGTAGTAGTAGTAGTAACAGTAGTAGTAGTAACAGTAGTAGTGGTAGTAGTAGCAGTAGTGGTAGTAGTAGTACTAGTAATAGTAGTAGTAGTAGTAGTATTAACAGTAGTAGTGGTAGCAGTAGTAGTAACAGTAGTAGTAGTGGTAGTAGTAGTAGTAACAGTAGTAGTAACAGTAGTAGTGGTAGTAGTAGTAGTAACAGTAGTAGTAGTAGTAGTAGTAGTAGTAACAGTAGTAGTAGTAACAGTAGTAGTGGTAGTAGTAGTAGTAACAGTAGTAGTAGTAGTAGTAGTAACAGTAGTAGTGGTGGTAGTAGTAGTAGTAGTAGTATCAATAGTAACAGTGGTAGTAGTAGTAGTAATAGTAGTAGTAATATCAGTAGTAGTAGCAGCAGTAGATGTAACAGTGGTAGTAGAAGTAATATTAGAAGTAGCAGTAGTAGTAGTAGAATAAGTAGTAGCAGTGGTAGTTGTGGTAGTAGTAGTGGTAGTAGTAGTAACAGTAGTAGTGGTAGTAGTAGTAGTAACAGTAGCAGTAGTAGTAGTAGTAGTAGTAGTAGTTGTAGCAGCAGTAGTAGTAGTAGTAGTAGTATATTAGTATCAGTAGTAACAGTGGTAGTAGTAGTAATATTAGAAGTAGCAGTAGCAGTAGTAGAATAAGTAGAAGCAGTGGTAGTGGTGGTGGTGGTAGTAGTAGTAGTAGTAGTAGTAGCAGCAGTAACAGTAACAGTAGTAGTAGCAGCAGTAGTAGTAGCAGTAGTAGTGTATTAATATCAGTAGTAACAGTGGTAGTAGTAGTAATATTAGAAGTAGTAGTAGCAGCAGTAGTAGTAACAGTAGTAGTGTATTAATATCAGTAGTAACAGTGGTAGTAGTAGTAATATTAGAAGTGGTAGTTGTGGTGGTGGTAGTAGTAGTGGTAGTAGAATAAGTAGTAGTAGCTGTAGTAGTAGTAGTAACTGTACTAGAGTAGTACATGTGGTAGAGTAGTACATTTAGTAGTGTTAGTAGTAATAGTAGCAGTAGTAGTGGTAGTAGTAGTAGTGGCAGCAGCAACAGTTGTAGAATTAGTAGCAATATAAGTAGTAGCAACAGTAGTAGTATTAGTAGCAGCAGTAGTAGTACTACTAGTAGTAGTAACAAGAGTAGAAGTAGTAGTAATGGTAGTAATAGTAGGAGTAGTAGTATCAATAGTAACAGTGGTACAAGTAGTAATAGTAGTAGTAGTAGCAGTAGGAGTAGTAGTATCAATAGTAACAGTGGTACAAGTAGTAATAGTAGTAGTAGTAGCAGTAGGAGTAGTAGTATCAATAGTAACAGTGGTACAAGTAGTAATAGTAGTAGTAGTAATAGTAGGAGTAGTAGTATCAATAGTAACAGTGGTACAAGTAGTAATAGTAGTAGTAGTAGCAGTGGTAGTAGTAGTATCAATAGTAACAGTGGAACAAGTAGTAATAGTAGTAGCAGTAGGAGTAGTAGTATCAATAGTAACAGTGGTACAAGTAGTAATAGTAGTAGTAGTAGCAGTAGGAGTAGTAGTATCAATAGTAACAGTGGTACAAGTAGTAATAGTAGTAGTAGTAGCAGTAGGAGTAGTAGTATCAATAGTAACAGTGGTACAAGTAGTAATAGTAGTAGTAGTAGCAGTAGGAGTAGTAGTATCAATAGTAACAGTGGAACAAGTAGTAATAGTAGTAGTAGTAGCAGTAGGGGTAGTAGTATCAATAGTAACAGTGGTACAAGTAGTAATAGTAGTAGTAGTAGGAGTAGGAGTAGTAGTATCAATAGTAACAGTGGTACAAGTAGTAATAGTAGTAGTAGTAGGAGTAGTAGTATCAATAGTAACAGTGGTACAAGTAGTAATAGTAGTAGTAGTAGGAGTAGGAGTAGTAGTATCAATAGTAACAGTGGTACAAGTAGTACTAGTAGTAGTAGTAGCAGTAGGAGTAGTAGTATCAATAGTAACAGTGTTACACACGCCTCTATGAAGAGGGAACGCAACACCCTGCTACCACTAAACTCTCTGTGATGCGAAAGAGGTATGGGCTGTAGGTGCGAGTAAGGATGACACAGACAGAATGTGGTACCGTTTACAAGGACTTTATTTCTTTACACGGTAATATGGGGAAAAGGGGCTGGACGGAACCAAAGCAAAGAAAGTAAATCTCAAAGCCCCCCCCCTCTCCTATCTTACCTGCCTACCCACTACTTACCTAATTTAGCACCACCTGGTGCCCTAACCAAAATACAGGGAGTGGTCCGCCCAGGTCTTACCTAGTGTACCTAGACAATGAATATACTACGGGTATATGTATGCCCGCGGGCCTCTTGCCTAAGCACTCCCAAGGTGCCTTCCCCTTTCCCCCTGGGAACAAATGAAACAGGATATTAAACAATTTCCAACTAACAAAGGACATCAAATAAGCTCCATCTGAGCAGCAAACTCATAGAACATACCACTTCCCAGCAATGAACTCCCAGCACAATCAATCTCCAGCAAAAAAAATCTCTCTATCACAAACAATCGCTCTGCAATGACCTCAGAGCAAATCTCTAGCAAAATCTCTCAGCAATCCCTACCTCCAAATCTCTCAGCAATCCCTACCTCCAAAAATCTCTCAGCAATCCCTACCTCCAAAAATCTCTCAGCAATCCCTACCTCCAAAAATCTCTCTCTCCTGAACAGAACACTGGCTTTTATATAGCTTCAGAATGAATGTATAATTGGAGACAGCTGTGCCTTGACGAGGGGGCGGGGTCAGCTCTCCAATTAGCCCTGGAGTCGACCAATCAGCTGCTTGAGGGATTTCAGGAAGCCATTTCCTGAAATAAAACACATGCAAATACACAAACTACAACACAAACTGGGGAACGTAACAACAGTGGTACAAGTAGTAATAGTAGTAGTAGTAGCAGTAGGAGTAGTAGTATCAATAGTAACAGTGGTACAAGTAGTAATAGTAGTAGTAGTAGCAGTAGGAGTAGTAGTATCAATAGTAACAGTGGTACAAGTAGTAATAGTAGTAGTAGTAGCAGTAGGAGTAGTAGTATCAATAGTAACAGTGGTACAAGTAGTAATAGTAGTAGTAGTAGCAGTAGGAGTAGTAGTATCAATAGTAACAGTGGTACAAGTAGTAATAGTAGTAGTAGTAGTAATAGTAGGAGTAGTAGTATCAATAGTAACAGTGGTACAAGTAGTAATAGTAGTAGTAGTAATAGTAGGAGTAGTAATAGTAGGAGTAGTAGTATCACTAGTAACAGTGGTACAAGTAGTAATAGTAGTAGTAGTAATAGTAGGAGTAGTAGTATCAATAGTAACAGTGGTACAAGTAGTAATAGTAGTAGTAGTAGTAGCAGTAGGAGTAGTAGTATCAATAGTAACAGTGGTACAAGTAGTAATAGTAGTAGTAGTAGGAGTAGAAGTAGTAGTATCAATAGTAACAGTGGTACAAGTAGTAATAGTAGTAGTAGTAATAGTAGGAGTAGTAATAGTAGGAGTAGTACTATCAATAGTAACAGTGGTACAAGTAGTAATAGTAGTAGTAGTAGCAGTATGAGTAGTAGTATCAATAGTAACAGTGGTACAGGTAGTAATAGTAGTAGTAGTAGCAGTAGGAGTAGTAGTTTCAATAGTAACAGTGGTACAAGTAGTAATAGTAGTAGTAGTAGCAGTAGGAGTAGTAGTATCAATAGTAACAGTGGTACAAGTAGTAATAGTATTAGTAGTAGCAGTAGGAGTAGTAGTATCAATAGTAACAGTGGTACAAGTAGTAATAGTAGTAGTAGTAGCAGTAGTAGTAGTAGTATCAATAGTAACAGTGGTACAAGTAGTAATAGTAGTAGTAGTAGCAGTAGGAGTAGTAGTATCAATAGTAACAGTGGTACAAGTAGTAATAGTAGTAGTAGTAGCAGTAGGAGTAGTAGTATAAATAGTAACAGTGGTACAAGTAGTAATAGTAGTAGTAGTAGGAGTAGTAGTATCAATAGTAACAGTGGTACAAGTAGTAATAGTAGTAGTAGTAGCAGCAGTAGGAGTAGTAGTATCAATAGTAACAGTGGTACAAGTAGTAATAGTAGTAGTAGTAGTAGCAGTAGGAGTAGCAGTATCAATAGTAACAGTGGTACAAGTAGTAATAGTAGTAGTAGTAGCAGTAGGAGTAGTAGTATCAATAGTAACAGTGGTACAAGTAGTAATAGTAGTAGTAGTAGGAGTAGGAGTAGTAGTATCAATAGTAACAGTGGTAGTAGTAGTAATAGTAGTAGTAGTAATAGTAGGAGTAGTAGTATCAATAGTAACAGTGGTACAAGTAGTAATAGTAGTAGTAGTAGGAGTAGGAGTAGTAGTATCAATAGTAACAGTGGTAGTAGTAGTAATAGTAGTAGTAGTAGTAGTAGGAGTAGTAGTATCAATAGTAACAGTGGTACAAGTAGTAATAGTAGTAGTAGTAGCAGTAGGAGTAGTAGTATCAATAATAACAGTGGTACAAGTAGTAATAGTAGTAGTAGTAGCAGTAGGAGTAGTAGTATCAATAGTAACAGTGGTACAAGTAGTAATAGTAGTAGTAGTAGCAGTAGGAGTAGTAGTATCAATAGTAACAGTGGTAGTAGTAGTAATAGTAGTAGTAGTAGGAGTAGGAGTAGTAGTATCAATAGTAACAGTGGTACAAGTAGTAATAGTAGTAGTAGTAGCAGTAGGAGTAGTAGTATCAATAGTAACAGTGGTACAAGTAGTAATAGTAGTAGTAGTAGCAGTAGGAGTAGTAGTATCAATAGTAACAGTGGTACAAGTAGTAATAGTAGTAGTAGTAGCAGTAGGAGTAGTAGTATCAATAGTAACAGTGGAACAAGTAGTAATAGTAGTAGTAGTAGCAGTAGGAGTAGTAGTATCAATAGTAACAGTGGTACAAGTAGTAATAGTATTAGTAGTAGCAGTAGGAGTAGTAGTATCAATAGTAACAGTGGTACAAGTAGTAATAGTAGTAGTAGTAGCAGTAGGAGTAGTAGTATCAATAGTAACAGTGGTACAAGTAGTAATAGTAGTAGTAGTAGCAGTAGGAGTAGTAGTATCAATAGTAACAGTGGTACAAGTAGTAATAGTAGTAGTAGTGGCAGTAGGAGTAGTAGTATAAATAGTAACAGTGGTACAAGTAGTAATAGTAGTAGTAGTAGGAGTAGGAGTAGTAGTATCAATAGTAACAGTGGTACAAGTAGTAATAGTAGTAGTAGTAGCAGCAGTAGGAGTAGTAGTATCAATAGTAACAGTGGTACAAGTAGTAATAGTAGTAGTAGTAGTAGCAGTAGGAGTAGTATCAATAGTAACAGTGGTACAAGTAGTAATAGTAGTAGTAGTAGGAGTAGGAGTAGTAGTATCAATAGTAACAGTGGTAGTAGTAGTAATAGTAGTAGTAGTAGTAGTAGGAGTAGTAGTATCAATAGTAACAGTGGTACAAGTAGTAATAGTAGTAGTAGTAGCAGTAGGAGTAGTAGTATCAATAATAACAGTGGTACAAGTAGTAATAGTAGTAGTAGTAGCAGTAGGAGTAGTAGTATCAATAGTAACAGTGGTACAAGTAGTAATAGTAGTAGTAGTAGCAGTAGGAGTAGTAGTATCAATAGTAACAGTGGTAGTAGTAGTAATAGTAGTAGTAGTAGGAGTAGTAGTATCAATAGTAACAGTGGTACAAGTAGTAATAGTAGTAGTAGTAGCAGTAGGAGTAGTAGTATCAATAGTAACAGTGGTACAAGTAGTAATAGTAGTAGTAGTAGCAGTAGGAGTAGTAGTATCAATAGTAACAGTGGTACAAGTAGTAATAGTAGTAGTAGTAGCAGTAGGAGTAGTAGTATCAATAGTAACAGTGGTACAAGTAGTAATAGTAGTAGTAGTAGCAGTAGGAGTAGTAGTATCAATAGTAACAGTGGAACAAGTAGTAATAGTAGTAGTAGTAGCAGTAGGAGTAGTAGTATCAATAGTAACAGTGGTACAAGTAGTAATAGTAGTAGTAGTAGGAGTAGGAGTAGTAGTATCAATAGTAACAGTGGTACAAGTAGTAATAGTAGTAATAGTAGCAGTAGGAGTAGTAGTATCAATAGTAACAGTGGTACAAGTAGTAATAGTAGTAGTAGTAGCAGTAGGAGTGGTAGTATCAATAGTAACAGTGGTAGTAGTAGTAATAGTAGTAGTAGTAGGAGTAGGAGTAGTAGTATCAATAGTAACAGTGGTACAAGTAGTAATAGTAGTAGTAGTAGCAGTAGGAGTAGTAGTATCAATAGTAACAGTGGTACAAGTAGTAATAGTAGTAGTAGTAGCAGTAGGAGTAGTAGTATCAATAGTAACAGTGGTACAAGTAGTAATAGTAGTAGTAGTAGCAGTAGGAGTAGTAGTATCAATAGTAACAGTGGAACAAGTAGTAATAGTAGTAGTAGTAGCAGTAGGAGTAGTAGTATCAATAGTAACAGTGGTACAAGTAGTAATAGTAGTAGTAGTAGGAGTAGGAGTAGTATTATCAATAGTAACAGTGGTACAAGTAGTAATAGTAGTAGTAGTAGCAGTAGGAGTAGTAGTATCAATAGTAACAGTGGTAGTAGTAGTAATAGTAGTAGTAGTAAAACTACTACGACCACTTAAAACTGCATAAGGGCTTGTAAGTAAGCATATCACTGTAAGGTCTACACCTATTGTATTCGGGGGCATGTGACAAATAAAATTTGATTTGATCCTTTGTCAAATTGATGATCATCAATCAACGTAAATGTTAAAGCCTATAGACTACTGGGAAATAAGAAAAGCCTAACCCCTCAGTGGTACTCTTTCACTAGGATAATGTGATTGAGTTGTTGACAATAGCGGCCTATACTTCCTACAGTACTGCTTGCCTAGCAGCCTGGTCTCATAGACTGGACTTAACATAGTAAACGTACATCTGGGAAACTCAAATTAGTTATGTTTTGGTTATATAAGTCAGCTGAGCAATGGGGCTGGATAAATGTAACGACTCTCAAGGAAGCAATGGAGTAAAAACAAGCTTCTATTTTGGGATCTGATGGGTTCTGACAGTTGAACTAAGCTCATGAGGCATTTATTTATAAATTACAATACTAAAAGTATATATACTAAAAGTATATTACAAGGCTAAAAGTATGTGGACACCTGTTAGTTTAACATCTCATTCCAAAATCATGGGTATTAATATGGAGTTGGTCCCTCCTGGTCTTCCGCTGCCAGATTCATCCGCTGCCAGATTCATCCGCTGACAGATTCATCCGCTGACAGATTCATCCGCTGACAGATTCATCCGCTGACAGATTCATCCGCTGCCAGATTCATCCGCTGACAGATTCATCCACTGACAGATTCACCACTGACAGATTCATCCGCTGACAGATTCATCCGCTGCCAGATTCATCCACTGACAGATTCATCCGCTGACAGATTCATCCACTGACAGATTATTCCGCTGCCAGATTCACCACTGACAGATTCATCCGCTGACAGATTCTTCCGCTGCCAGATTCACCACTGACAGATTCATCCGCTGACAGATTCATCCACTGACAGATTCATCCGCTGACAGATTCACCACTGCCAGATTCATCCACTGACAGATTCACCACTGCCAGATTCACCACTGCCAGATTCATCCGCTGCCAGATTCATCCGCTGCCAGATTCATCCGCTGCCAGATTCATCCGCTGCCAGATTCATCCACTGCCAGATTCATCCACTGCCAGATGGTGAAGCGTGATTCATCACTCCAGAGAACATGTTTCCACTGCTAACCATTGCTCATTGTGATCTCAGGCTTGTGTACGGCTGCTCGGCCATGGAAATCCATTTTATGGAGCTATTGTCCTGACATTGCAAGTTGAGTCCACTCGGTAGTGAGTGTTGCAACCCAGGACAGATGATTTGTACACGCTTCAATACTCAGCGGTCCTGTTCTGTGGCTTACAGTTGACCGGGGCAGCTCTAGCAGGGCAGACATTTGATGAACTGACTTGTTGGAAATGTGGCATCCTATGATGGTGCCACGTTGAAAGTCACTGAACTCTTCAGTAAGGCCATTCTACTGCCAATGTTTCAGTATGGTGATTGCATGGCTGTGTGCTCGATTTAATATACCTGTCAGCAACGGGTGTGGCTGAAATAGCCGAATCCACTCATTTGAAGGGGTGTCCACATAATTGTGTATATATAGTGTATATTCTTCCAGAATAAATGGGTATATATCATTAATTTAGAATACATTTAACAAAAAAATGCATGTTATGACTGCGTTGTTGTTTGCTAATAGCTACTTACAGTGGCACCAGCCCAAGTGGCAGCACCAGTGCAACTTGAAGCACTTTCCGTGGCTGTGCGTGGCGCATATTAACAGCCCATCGCACGGCAAGAAGTCCGGTCTCCCCGCGCAGCTGCGGGCCAGTGCCTGCGCCTCGTCCAACTTATCACTCTTCGGACACTTCTGGGCTCCAAAACCTGCCATGACCACATCGCCGATCACACCGATACAGAGGCGAACATCCGTCCGGTCAGATATCACATAACGGGGCGGAAATATCTAATGCGATTCTGTCCGGACAGGGAATACAATCTGAAAGTCTACTGTAAAACAAACGTCCGAAAATATGATGTAGCGCGTTATTTTGGGATAGGCAAAAGCAAAACGAAACGCCCTATAAAAGTTGATATAGAAAGGAAATTCAGTGTTCAATCAATGCAGAGGTGGGTAAATTACCCGGCTGTGCTTTGGAATCTATCGTTCTTCGAAGAAGCGAGTCGCACTTTCGATGTTCCAGAGATCAATCAATCCATCCACACTGGGAGGAAAAAGGTCATTGTCCCTGGTCTTTCTGCGTGCTGCAGACGCCGATCCATCCAGCGCACCCTTTCCCCTCCCTCTCACCCCCCTCCCTCCCTCGTACCCACCCGCTCCTATCCTCCTCAACTTTAACACAGAGACTCCAATAAATATGAATTCACATTTCTGCTATATGGCCGAATTTGATGCATATGTAATTCCTGGGCTTGTTTTTGGGGGCTTGAGAACTAATTTGGTTGTCAATTGTTGTCAAGTCATAAAATCTAGAATATACATATGAACAGCAACAGCAGAATGCCACTAGATGGCCATGTTACTGTGGTTTGAGTGGTAGGCTATATCAGCCATTAGTTTGGGATGGATCAACATTGACACGACGGTTACCAGGAGAACAATGCAGAAGGATCATCCTTTTTCAATTTCAGTCAAGGGGAGGGTTTGTATTATTATTATTATTTAAATCTAGTCCATGGGGAGGATCATGCCGCCCCTCATCTCTGATTCTCCGCTGTGAAATATCAAGTGTGCCTGTAGGCTATTTAGTGTGGTCTCAATCACACGATCCATAGCCTATAGTGGTGTGGCATGGCTTGTGGGGTACGCAAGGTGTCCGAGCTGTGCAGCAGACAGCTCGGTGCATTCAACATGTCAATACCTCTCACAAATACAAGTAGTGATGAAGTCAATCTGTTCTCCACTTTGAGCCAGGAGAGATTGATATGCATATTATTAATGTAAACTCTGTGTTTCTTTAAGAAGGTAGAAACTAGAGCCTGTAGGACCTGCCTTATTGATAGTGTTGTTAAGAAGGTAGAAACTAGGGCCTGTAGAACCTGCCTTGTTGATAGTGCTGTTAAGAAGGTAGAAACTAGGGCCTGTAGGACCTGCCTTGTTGATAGTGCTGTTAAGAAGGTAGAAACTAGGGCCTGTAGGACCTGCCTTGTTGATAGTGTTGTTAAGAAGGTAGAAACTAGGGCCTGTAGGACCAGCCTTGTTGATAGTGCTGTTAAGAAGGTAGAAACTAGAGCCTGTAGGACCTGCCTTGTTGATAGTGCTGTTAAGGTAGAAACTAGGGCCTGTAGAACCTGCCTTGTTGATAGTGTTGTTAAGAAGGTAGAAACTAGGGCCTGTAGGACCTGCCTTGTTGATAGTGCTATTAAGGTAGAAACTAGGGCCTGTAGGACCTGCCTTGTTGATAGTGTTGTTAAGAAGGTAGAAACTAAGGCCTGTAGAACCTGCCTTGTTGATAGTGTTGTTAAGAAGGTAGAAACTAGAGCCTGTAGGACCTGCCTTGTTGATAGTGTTGTTAAGAAGGTAGAAACTAGGGCCTGTAGAACCTGCCTTGTTGATAGTGCTGTTAAGAAGGTAGAAACTAGGGCCTGTAGAACCTGCCTTGTTGATAGTGTTGTTAAGAAGGTAGAAACTAGGGCCTGTAGGACCTGCCTTGTTGATAGTGCTATTAAGGTAGAAACTAGGGCCTGTAGGACCTGCCTTGTTGATAGTGTTGTTAAGAAGGTAGAAACTAGGGCCTGTAGAACCTGCCTTGTTGATAGTGTTGTTAAGAAGGTAGAAACTAGAGCCTGTAGGACCTGCCTTGTTGATAGTGTTGTTAAGAAGGTAGAAACTAGGGCCTGTAGGACCTGCCTTGTTGATAGTGTTGCTAGGGTAGAAACTAGGGCCTGTAGGACCTGCCTTGTTTATAGTGTTGTTAAGAAGGTATAAACTAGGACCTGTAGGACCTGCCTTGTTGATAGTGCTGTTAAGAAGTTAGAAACTAGGGCTTGTAGGACCTGCCTTGTTGATAGTGCTATTAAGAAGGTAGAAACTACGGCCTGTAGGGCCTGCCTTGTTGGTAGTGCTGTTAAGAAGGTAGAAACTAGGGCCTGTAGGACCTGCCTTGTTGATAGTGCTGTTAAGAAGGTAGAAACTAGGGCCTGTAGGACCTGCCTTGTTGATAGTGTTGTTAAGAAGGTAGAAACTAGGGCCTGTAGGACCAGCCTTGTTGACAGTGTTGTTAAGAAGGTAGAAACTAGGGCCTGTAGGACCTGCCTTGTTGATAGTGCTGTTAAGAAGGTAGAAACTAGGACCTGCCTTGTTGATAGTGCTGTTAAGAAGGTAGAAACTAGGGCCTGTAGAACCTGCCTTGTAGATAGTGTTGTCTAAGAAGGTAGAAACTAGGACCTGCCTTGTTGATAGTGTTGTTAAGAAGGTAGAAACTAGGACCTGCCTTGTTGATAGTGTTGTTAAGAAGGTAGAAACTAGGACCTGTAGGACCTGCCTTGTTGATAGTGTTGTTAAGAAGGTAGAAACTAGGGCCTGTAGGACCTGCCTTGTTGATAGTGTTGTTAAGGTAGAAACTAGGACCTGCCTTGTTGATAGTGCTGTTAAGAAGGTAGAAACTAGGACCTGTAGGACCTGCCTTGTTGATAGTGTTGTTAAGAAGGTAGAAACTAGGGCCTGTAGGACCTGCCTTGTTGATAGTGTTGTTAAGAAGGAAGAAACTAGGGCCTGTAGGACCTGCCTTGTTGATAGTGCTGTTAAGAAGGTAGAAACTAGGACCTGCCTTGTTGATAGTGATGTTAAGAAGGTAGAAACTAGGACCTGTAGGACCTGCCTTGTTGATAGTGCTGTTAAGAAGGTAGAAACTAGGACCTGCCTTGTTGATAGTGATGTTAAGAAGGTAGAAACTAGGGCATGTAGGACCTGCCTTGTTGATAGTGTTGTTAAGAAGGTAGAAACTAGGACCTGCCTTGTTGATAGTGTTGTTAAGAAGGTAGAAACTAGGACCTGTTGGACCTGCCTTGTTGATAGTGCTGTTAAGAAGGTAGAAACTAGGACCTGTCTTGTTGATAATGTTGTTAAGAAGGTAGAAACTAGGGCCTGTAGGACCTGCCTTGTTGATAGTGCTGTAAAGAAGGTAGAAACTAGGGCCTGTAGGACCTGCCTTGTTGACAGTGTTGTTCAGAAGGTAGAAACTAGGACCTGTAGGACCTGCCTTGTTGATAGTGCTGTTAAGGTAGAAACTACGACCTGTAGGACCTGCCTTGTTGATAGTGTTGTTAAGAAGGTAGAAACTAGGGCCTGTAGGACCTGCCTTGTTGATAGTGTTGTTAAGAAGGTAGAAACTAGGGCCTGTAGGACCTGCCTTGTTGATAGTGTTGTTAAGAAGGTAGAAACTAGGACCTGTAGGACCTGCCTTGTTGATAGTATTGTTAAGAAGGTAGAAAATAGGGCCTGTAGGACCTGCCTTGTTGATAGTGTTGTTGGAGAGGTTTCCATTAAAGAACACCCTGTTACACGGATAACTCTCAAACCACATTATAGCAGGTAACTCTTTATCCACATTATAGCAGGTAACTCTTTATCCACATTATAGCAGGTAACTCTTTATCCACATTATAGCAGGGGGGGTAAAGCCATAACACACATTTTTCCAGAAGCAGATTCTTATCTATAATGTCAAAAGTCACAATGAAGTCTAACAAAACAGCTCCCACTATCTTTTTATCAATTTCTCTCAACAGTCATTTGTGTAACGTCCTTCCCTATAAGAGTGCTGAAAATGTGTTGTTAATTTGTTTACTGTGAAATAACATTGTTATTGGTCAAACACAATTGTTTCCAGAGGTTTACTAAGGGTTGCTAACAGGCTGATTGGTCGGCTGTTTGAGCCAGTGAAGGGGGCTTTACTATTCTTGGATAGTGGAATGACTTTACTTTCCTCCAGGCCTGAGGGCACACACTCTCTAGTTAAATTGAAAATATGGCAAATAGGAGTGGGAATATGGTCCTCTATCATCCTCATTAATTCTCCATCCAAGATGTCAGACCCAGGTGGCTTGTCATTCACGATAGACATACATTTTTTTCCCCTCTTCCACAATAAAACTCACTTTACGGAATTTAAAACGACTTGTCTTTCATAATTTGGTTAGTTATGCATGGATGTGTAGGTTCATAATTTGGCTAAGTTTGTTAATCGTGCCAATGAAAAAACGAAGTAAAAGTAGTTATCAGGGGTTTTGTGACAAACAAAAAGATGTTGCATAAAGCTTACTTCATTATTCCATTAATTAAGTTATCTTATCGTATCTTATCTTCAATGCATCAGGGATCGCATAACCAGACGTTTCGGCTTTACAGCCTTCTTCAGTGTGAAGGTACACTTTTCTTTAGTTCAAAACAGCATTTGTTAAGAACACCTGATGAGCAGCAGGTGCTTCTAATCAGGGTTGCCGCTCATCAGCCAATCAGGGCCCCTCTGGTCTACCTGTATACCAATTAGTCTCTTTTGATTGTGTGATGAATGAGCCATCTGATTCAATGAATGGAGCAGAGTTGGCCTTTTTCCCCTAAATTAAAGCTTCAGAGCTCTTTACTATCTTTCTTTACAATTTTGTATCTTTGTTTCATAGTGAAGTTCTTTTTTATTCAGTTTAGTCACATGATTTCTCAACTTGCAGTACGTTTGCCAAATGGAAGTGCAGTCAGACTTACTTGGCCTCATCTCTCTCAACCATTTTTCAATTCCTCATCAACCCACAGGGATTTAACACATTTTACAGTCATTTTCTGAATGGTTAATTCGTAACTGGAATAACTCATGTCATAAATGTGTCAAATGCAGTATCTGTTTGCTCCTCATTACACACCACAGACCAGCAGTGTCTGTTTGCTCCTGCACAGCTATTTTCAGGTCTCTCCAGAGATGTTCGATCGAGTTCAAGTTCGGGCTCTGGCTGGCCCAGTCAAGGATGGCGCACAATTGACCCAGCGTCGTCCGGGTTAGGGCTTGGTAGGCAGTCATTGTAAATAAGAATTTGTTCTTAACTGACTTGGCTAGTTAAATAAAAAAGTACATTCAGAGACTTGTCCCGAAAACTTTCCTGCGTTGTCTTGGCTGTGTGCTTAGGGTCGTTGTCCTGTTGTCCTTTATCCCACTCTGAGGTCCTGGGAGCACTGGAGCAGGTTTTCATCAAGGAGCTGTCAGAGTGACCATCAGGTTCTTGGTCACCTCCCTGACTAAAGCCCTTCTTCCCCGATTGCTCAGTTTGACCAGGCTGCCAGCTCTAGGAAGAGTCTTGATGGTTCCAGACTTGTTCCATTTAGGAACGATGGAGGCCACTGTGTTCTTGGGGACCTTCAATACTGCAGAACCTTTTTGGTACCCTTCCCTATATCTGTGCCTCGACACAATCCTGCCTTGGATCTCTGGACTATTCCTTCTACCTCATGGCTTGGTTTTTGCTCTGACATACACTGTCAACTGGGGGATCTTTATATAGACAGGTGTGCGTCTATCCAAATCATGTCCAATCGATTTAATATATTTAGAGTCTCATAGCAAAGGGTCTGAATACTTGTTTTTTTATTAATACATTTGCAAAGATTTCTAAAAACCTGTTTTTGCTGTGTCAGATTTTTTATTTAATTCATTTTAGAATAAGGCTGTGATGTAACAAAATGTGTGAAAAGTCAAGGGGTCTGAATACTTTCTGAATGTACTGTATGTCTACATTTGGAATGGCATATGTTTTGCATTTATTCATAAATGTTAATTCCGTTAACATCTAGTTTTCATAACCCACGGAAACAATCTACCTAAAAAAAAACACCTAATAGCAACAAACCATAAGTAGAAGTGATGGCTGGGATTCATTCAAACCAGACATAGCAATGTTTTTATTTACAATATTCATCCCACACACTTCTAATTCTGTAAAGTGAAAGCATACCTGTTGGGGGGTGGGGTCGCCCTGGTAGTAGTTGTAGGTTTTTACACAGTGCCTAAGACCAGTCTGTGAGTTCATTTGACCATTGGAAAAAGAGCAAACACAGGTTTTGATTTAATTGAGCCAGCGATCAGGCTGGTTCTCCACGGCTAAGAGATATAGGCCTGGTTGCAGATTCAGTCTGCATCAGGACCTCTCTCCACCCCGGTAAAGGCAGAATAATGCCTGGTTAATTAATTTTGACAGGAGGGTGAATGAAATGCCAACAGCCAAAGGCTAAACCCCACTGACATGTGGAGAACACTATTAAGTTATGAGTGAGTATGACTTGTCAGAATACCCAGTTCTCTGTTCAGCTAAATCTAGTCAAATATTAAGCCAACTTACCCCAACATAAAACAAAACCAACCCTCCATAAATGTGTCAGTGGGTATTATTTTGAAAGCATGAGAAAATGTATTACAGAAAATGTATTTATTACAGTAGATCACATTTCCTAAGATACTTGGCACACATGCTGATGGTGGGGAAGGCACTGATACCCTAGAAATGCCCCTATAAATCACCCTATAAATCCCCCTATAAATCCCCCTATAAATCCCCCTAGAAATCACCCTAGAAATCCCCCTATAAATCCCCCTAGAAATCACCCTAGAAATCACCCTAGAAATCCCCCTAGAAATCCCCCTAGAAATCACCCTAGAAATCCCCCTAGAAATCCCCCTAGAAATCACCCTAGAAATCCCCCTATAAATCCCCCTAGAAATCACCCTAGAAATCCCCCTAGAAATGCCCCTATCAATCACCCTATAAATCCCCCTATAAATCACCCTATAAATCCCCCTAGAAATCCCCCTATAAATCACCCTAGAAATCCCCCTAGAAATCACCCTAGAAATCCCCCTAGAAATCCCCCTAGAAATCCCCCTAGAAATCCCCCTAGAAATCCCCCTAGAAATCCCTGGACGTATCTCTAATGTGAGACTGTATTATTAAATCACAGGGTTGCATTGACAGGTGAGACTGGGGCATCTCAGAGCTGACTGTGGACTCTTTCTTTGTTGATGAACTCTCTCCACGTCTGGACCGGAGGACTTCCCACTGCGACCAGCCTCCGCAGCAGCGTACTGGGCTTCAGATGAGGCACGTCAGGGTGGTTGTGGTGGTGGTGCTGCAGCCTCTCCAGGATCCTGCCCAATCCCACCTGGCCTGCATGGAACATGGGTCCCCCGTGGTGCCGGGGCCAGCCGTACCCAAACACATAGATGGCGTCGATGTCTTCCGGCCCGGCGGCCATGGCATCCTGCAGGATGTTGAAGCCTTCATTGATCAGAGCGTAGAGACAGCGTTCTAGGATCTCCTCCGGGGCGATGCTCCGGGCCACCAGGCCGTGCTCCGCCCTGTATCAATCGATTGATTGATTAATTGACTGATTGACGGACAATCTATCCATCTACCCACCCACCCATACATACCAACCAACACGGCAGCTAGCCTAGCAATTAAGATCGTTCGGCCAGTACCCGAAAGGTCGCTGATTCGAATCCCTGAGCTGACAAGGTGAAAAAACTCTGTTGATGTGCCCTTGAGCAAGGCACTTAACCCTAATAGCTCCTGTAAGTCTCTCAGGAGAACAGCGTCTGTTAAATGACTAACGTGTAAATATAAATGTTAGTCTCTCAGGAGAACAGCGTCTGTTAAATGACTAACGTGTAAATATAAATGTTAGTCTCTCAGGAGAACAGCGTCTGTTAAATGACTAACGTGTAAATATAAATGTTAGTCTCTCAGGAGAACAGCGTCTGTTAAATGACTAACGTGTAAATATAAATGTTAGTCTCTCAGGAGAACAGCGTCTGTTAAATGACTAACGTGTAAATATAAATGTTAGTCTCTCAGGAGAACAGCGTCTGTTAAATGACTAACGTGTAAATATAAATGTTAGTCTCTCAGGAGAACAGCGTCTGTTAAATGACTAACATGTAAATATAAATGCTGTTCTCCAGAGAGACTAACGTCTGTTAAATGACTAACGTGTAAATATATAGCCATCCATTCATTCGTCAGTCATATTTATTTTATAAAGCCCTTTTAACACCAGCAGTTACACAGATTTAAAATCATTACAGATTTACCTGTAAGCCTCCAGGAAGATGTGCACCCAGGGGTCGGACCGCGCCACCCTGCCTCCAGGCCCGTCATACTGGTACCATCCCCTCCCCGTCTTCTGGCCCAGCCGGCCTGCCTCACACACCTGGTCAGGTAGCGGGCTGTACCGTCGGCCCTGGCGTGTCCTGGTTGACTCCACCCCTGGCCCTGTAAGCCCCGCCTCCTTCCTGATCCTCCAGCCCACATCCAGCCCTGATAGGTCAGACATCCGGAACACGCCCATGGGGAATCCAAACTCCTCCAGCGCCTCGTCCACCTGCTGGGGCGTGGCTCCTTCCTCCAACAGGAAGTTGGCCTGTTCCAGGTATGGCTTCAACATCCGGTTACCCACAAACCCCGGACAGTTGCCCACGGCGACGCTGACTTTCCCCATCCTCTTGCCCAGCTGCATTGCCGTGGCGACTGCCTCCGGAGATGACCGTGGACCATACACCACCTCCAGCAGCTTCATGACGTGGGCCGGAGCAAAGAAGTGCATCCCCACCACCAGGCCAGGGCTCTGGGTGACGGCAGCTAGCTGGTCGATGTCCAAGCCAGAGGTGTTGGAGCAGAGCAGGGTCCCAGGTCTACACACAGAGGTCAGATGCCTAAACACCTGCAGCTTCAGGGACATGTCCTCAAACACCGCCTCGATCACCAACTCCACCTGAATGATTGATTGAGTTCATATAAAAATATACAGACAGTACATGCATCTAGGATAACACAATACACTATTTTGGTACCTTATAATACACGATATAATTACAATACACAATATAATTACAATTCACAATATAATTACAATACACGATAATTGCAATACACGATAATTAAAATACACAATATAATTATAATACACAATAATTACAATACATCATAAAATTCAGAAACAAAACTAGTTGTACCTCACTAACGTCCTGCAAGTTAGAGCTGAAGGAGATAACCCCTGGGGGTGTGGCCAAGCTTCGTCGCCCCGCCTCTCTCTGCAGCATCGCCGGAACTGCCTGACTGGCCTCTGCCAGCTGCTTCTCTTGGGTCTCCACGGCAACCACAGAGATGCCCGTCAGAGCCAGTGCCACAACGATGCCACGCCCCATGGTACCCAGACCTGGAGACAAACAACACCAAGGACACGAGGACTTACAGAGCCTTCAAAGTATTCACGCCCCTGGAGGTTTTCCACATTTTGCCTGAATTTAAAATGGATTTAAATTGAGATTTGTCATCACTGTCCGACACACAATACCCCATAATGACATCACAATACCCCATAATGACATCACAATACCCCATAATGACATCACAATACCCCATAATGACATCACAATACCCCATAATGTCAAGATGGAATTATGTTTTTAGAAATGTTTACAAATAAATCAAACAAATTAAGCCTAAATGTCTTGAGTCAATAAGTAAGTATTCAACCCCTTTGTTTTGGCAAGTTCAGGAGCACATAATGAGTGTCATGGACTCACTGTGTGTGTAATAGTGTTTAACATGATTTCTGAATGATGACCTCATCTCTGTACCCAACACATACAAGTATCTGTAAGGTCCCTCATCTCTGTACCCCACACATATAATTATCTGGAAGGTCCCTCATCTCTGTACCCCACACATATAATTATCTGGAAGGTCCCTCATCTCTGGACCCCACACATACAATTATCTGGAAGGTCCCTCATCTCTGGACCCCACACATACAATTATCTGGAAGGTCCCTCATCTCTGGACCCCACACATATAATTATCTCGAAGGTCCCTCATCTCTGTACCCCCACACATACAATTATCTGGAAGGTCCCTCATCTCTGTACCCCACACATACAATTAATTATCTGGAAGGTCCCTCATCTCTGTACCCCACACATTCAATTATCTGGAAGGTCCCTCAGTCCAGTAGTGAATTTTAAACACAGATTCAACCACAAAGACCAGGGAGGTTTTCCAATGACTCACAAAGAAGGGCACCTATTGGTAGATGGGTAAATATAAAAAATAAAAAGCAGACCTTGAATATCCCTTTGAGCATGGTGCAGCTTTAATTACATTTCGGATGGTGTATATCTACACCCAGTCACTACAAAGACACAGGCGTCCTTCCTAACTCAGTTGAAGGAGAGGAATGAAACCGCTCAGGATTTTCGCCTTGAGGCCAATGGCGACTTTAAAACAGTTACAGAGTTTAATGGCTGTGATGGGAGGAAACTGAGGATGGATCAACAACATGGTAGTTACTCCACAATCCCAACCTAAATGACAGAGTGAAAAGAAGGAAGCCTGTACAGAATAAAAATATTCCAAAACATGCCTCCTGTTTGCAACAAGGCACCAAAGTAATACTGCAAACAATGTGGCAAAGTAATGAACTTTTTCTCCTGAATACAAAGTGGTATGTTTGGGGCAAATACAACACAACACATTACTGAGTACCATTCTCCAACACAACACATTACTGAGTACCACTATCCAATACAACACATTACTGAGTACCACTCTCCAACACAACACATTACTGAGTACCACTCTCCAACACAACACATTACTGAGTACCACTCTCCAACACAACACATTACTGAGTACCACTCTCCAACACAACACATTACTGAGTACCACTCTCCAACACAACACATTACTGAGTACCACTCTCCAATACAACACATTACTGAGTACCACTCTCCAACACAACACATTACTGAGTACCACTCTCCAATACAACACATTACTGAGTACCACTCTCCAACACAACACATTACTGAGTACCACTCTCCAACACAACACATTACTGAGTACCACTCTCCAACACAACACATTACTGAGTACCACTCTCCAACACAACACATTACTGAGTACCACTCTCCAACACAACACATTACTGAGTACCACTCTCCAACACAACACATTACTGACTTGTTTCAGGATGTGTCGCATGCCACTACTTTACAGGAGAGGCATTTTAACGTAAAAAAATGTGTTTTCTATCAAAATGCTATTTTTGGCAGAAAACCCTTCTGGAACATGTGAACCTTCATGTGTCTTAATAACAGACTTGACTGCCATCTGTAAATACCAATAAAAGTGTTCCATTACGAGCATAGCTGGTTTAGCCACAGAAAAAGACAGGAACCTTTCCGCAAGCCATGATTGGCTGAGATAATGGATGGGCTGAACATGCAGAGAGATGAGTTTGGATTGGTCTGCCATGTAGCACACTTCTGTCTATAACATGAGCTGCTCAGTATGTGTAGGTAATCCTTCATAAACCGGATATTTTGAAAGATATCACGAAGAACTGCACAAATGTTGCTAATGTTTTCAACTTTCTGGAGGACTGAGTTTGAAATCAGTGGAATGCCCGGTGGAAGCAGAGTATGATAGCTAAGGAGCTGGAGAAAATTCTGGCGATTGATTGCAAAATAATGAGGAGGGAGTCGAAAAGAGAACACACAGAAGAAGGCTGTTGTATAAAACACCTGTATCCTGATTACATCTTCAAACTAAGAACAGAGAGGGAGAAGCGTTCATCCATGTATTAACAAACCTTAAGTCTTTAAACCCTGGATTTAAGAGTAGACTTCAGTGAAATAGAGGTTACCCCTCTCACCAATAACAGCAGCTTTGCTGATGGTCCTGGCAGCGCTGTTGTCCCAGCTCGCCCCACTAGGCAGACTCCACTTCCCCACCACCCTCTGGGAGAAGAAGGCATACTGCAGAGCTCGGGCCTGGCCGCTGTTGAACAGGGTGGTCAGCAGGTCCCTCTCCTTCTCCATACCCTGGGTGTAAGGTAGGGAGGCAGCCGCCATCAGAGCCTGAACACAAGCCACCGGAGCCAGGGCACCTCGGGAGCGCTGCCGGACCTTGACCATGGCTTTATCCAAGAGGGAGTCAACGTCTGGGGGGCAGGGGCAGGGCAGGGTGCTCAGACGACGGGAGTCCAGGGGCTGGCCTGAAACACACACAGATGAGATGGACTGAAAACACAGACAGATGAGATGGACTGAAAACACACAGATGAGATGGACTGAAAACACATAGATGAGATGGACTGAAAACACGCACAGACAGATGAGATGGACTGAAAACACACACAGACAGATGAGATGGACTGAAAACACACACACACAGATGAGATGGACTGAAAACACACACAGACAGATGAGATGGACTGAAAACACACACAGACAGATGAGATGGACTGAAAACACACACACACAGATGAGATGGACTGAAACAGACAGATCAGATTCCAAACCCTGACTAAGTTTCAACCATACAGTTTGAAGCTTTAGGCATTAACAAAGATAAAGTAATGTGCTTCAGATATCCATATATAGCATTCACCCTAAACTCTCCTGGTTCCCACTCAGTAGCACTGAGGAGCATTCACCCTAAACTCTACTGATTCCCACTCAGTAGCACTGAGGAGCATTCACCCTAAACTCTACTGATTCCCACTCAGTAGCACTGAGGAGCATTCACCCTAAACTCTACTGATTCCCACTCAGTAGCACTGAGGAGCATTCACCCTAAACTCTACTGATTCCCACTCAGTAGCACTGAGGAGCATTCACCCTAAACTCTCCTGATTCCCACTCAGTAGCACTGAGGAGCATTCACCCTAAACTCTACTGATTCCCACTCAGTAGCACTGAGGAGCATTCACCCTAAACTCTACTGATTCCCACTCAGTAGCACTGAGGAGCATTCACCCTAAACTCTACTGATTCCCACTCAGCTACAGCACTGAGGAGCATTCACCCTAAACTCTACTGATTCCCACTCAGTAGCACTGAGGAGCATTCACCCTAAACTCTACTGATTCCCACTCAGTAGCACTGAGGAGCATTCACCCTAAACTCTACTGATTCCCACTCAGTAGCACTGAGGAGCATTCACCCTAAACTCTACTGATTCCCACTCAGTAGCACTGAGGAGCATTCACCCTAAACCCTACTGATTCCCACTCAGTAGCACTGAGGAGCATTCACCCTAAACTCTACTGATTCCCACTCAGTAGCACTGAGGAGCATTCACCCTAAACTCTACTGATTCCCACTCAGTAGCACTGAGGAGCATTCACCCTAAACTCTACTGATTCCCACTCAGTAGCACTGAGGAGCATTCACCCTAAACTCTACTGATTCCCACTCAGTAGCACTGAGGAGCATTCACCCTAAACTCTACTGATTCCCACTCAGTAGCACTGAGGAGCATTCACCCTAAACTCTACTGATTCCCACTCAGTAGCACTGAGGAGCATTCACCCAAAACTCTACTGATTCCCACTCAGTAGCACTGAGGAGCATTCACCCTAAACTCTACTGATTCCCACTCAGTAGCACTGAGGAGCATTCACCCTAAACTCTACTGATTCCCACTCAGTAGCACTGAGGAGCATTCACCCTAAACTCTACTGATTCCCACTCAGTAGCACTGAGGAGCATTCACCCTAAACTCTACTGATTCCCACTCAGTAGCACTGAGGAGCATTCACCCAAAACTCTACTGATTCCCACTCAGTAGCACTGAGGAGCATTCACCCTAAACTCTACTGATTCCCACTCAGTAGCACTGAGGAGCATTCACCCAAAACTCTACTGATTCCCACTCAGTAGCACTGAGGAGCATTCACCCTAAACTCTACTGATTCCCACTCAGTAGCACTGAGGAGCATTCACCCTAAACTCTACTGATTCCCACTCAGTAGCACTGAGGAGAATTCACCCTAAACTCTACTGATTCCCACTCAGTAGCACTGAGGAGCATTCACCCTAAACTCTACTGATTCCCACTCAGTAGCACTGAGGAGCATTCACCCTAAACTCTACTGATTCCCACTCAGTAGCACTGAGGAGCATTCACCCTAAACTCTACTGATTCCCACTCAGTAGCACTCCAACAGAGAACAATAGCAGTGAAGAGAAGAGGGTGGCCAGATCTAAACCCGGTTAAAAGCCTCTTAAATACTCTTCCTGTCTCCAGTGACATGGTGAGACAGTAGTGGAATGAGATCAGAGCAGCCCTGTTTAGGTAGATAAATCTCTGGCTCTGGGGGTAGTCAGTGGGTCATCATGGCCACCAAGCCTTAAAGGGACAGACTCATCTCTGGCTCTGGGGGTAGTCAGTGGGTCATCATGGTTACCAAGCCTTAAAGGGACAGACTCATCTCTGGCTCTGGGCCAGTTAGTGGGTCATCATGGCCACCAAGCCT